>NC_059437.1:9077381-9202381 GCF_021028975.2 Sphaerodactylus townsendi
AAAAGAAGAAAGCGTTGCGGATGGTGGCCATGTGCGCCGTTGTGTTTTTTGTGTGTTTCACACCCTATCATGTCGTTTTCTTCTTTTTTATGATGGTCAAAGAAACAATTATTACAGACTGTCGAACAGTCAAAAGTATTTTGTACATTCACCCATTTTGCTTAAGTCTGGCCAGCTTCAACTGCTGTTTGGATCCCATTCTGTATTTCTTTTCAACCTCCGAATTTCAGGACCAAATCTCAAGACACAGCAGCCTGGCTTTGAGGGGTCGTCTGATGAGCAAGGAAAGTGGTTCTTCAGTGAAAGAATAAAATCCATTCTCTCTGTCATTTTGAGGGTGGGAGGTAAAAAAGAAATCATTTCAAATTGGACGAACACTTTCATGGGACAGATCTGCAGAGGGATTTGGAATGTGTGGATAAGAACTGTTCCTCGGTGAAAGAAAAAAAAATGTAGGTCAATTCTCTGTATAAATCATCTTTATTATAATTTTAATCAACAATATCTCATACATCATCACGAACACACCAAACATCAATTACACCACATACAAAACATATACGAAACACTTATACACAACCTATTGATGATGACGAAAAAGAAGAAAGAGAAAAGAAAAGAAAAATTAACTGAAAAAGCAAGCATAGAAAGAAAAAAAGAAAGGAAAAAAAAAGAGAGAGAAGAGAATACATCTGGTGCTCTTCCCACTAACCCCACACTTATACTTTAAGACCATTTCTCACAATCCTTATTCCGGATTCTTACAGTTGCAGTCTTCTAACATAACAAATATACTATACCATCTGTATATTAAATTACCACTACTGTGCTGTAGCATCCACTCAATTGTATGTGCATTTATACATATTACCAGTTTCTTATCTTAATGTTGTAAATATATTGACAAATCATTTTGGTGGGTTTTCCGGGCTGTGTGGCAGTGGTCTGGTAGATCTTGTTCCTAACATTTGTCTGCATCTGTGGCTGGCATTTTCAGAGGTGTATCACAGAGAAAAGTCTGTTACACACTGTGTCTAGTGAAAAGCGAAAGTTTAGTGGGGTATATGTTGTCTATGTCCCAGGGTGGGGAACCAATCAGTACTTGCTTAGGGTGCAGTCCATTTTTTAAGTACTGGCAGCCAAGCTTTGTTAATTATCAGAGTCTCTTCTTGTTGAAGTTGTTTTGGTGTTTGTGAATTTCAATGGCCTCCCTGTGCAGTCTGACATAGTAACCTTCTGAATTGTTCAGAATTTCAGTGTTTTCAAATAAAACGTTATGTCCAGTTTTGTTTAGGACATGTTCTGCTTCAGATTTTTCAGGATGGTTAAGCCGACAGTGTCTTTCATGCTCCTTAATACGAGTCTGAATGCTGCATTTTGTGGTTCCTTAATACGAGTCTGAATGCTGTGTTGTTGTGTTTTGGATTTATATCCCCCCTTTCTCTCCTGCAGGAGACTCAAAGGGGCTTACAATCTCCTTGCCCTTCCCCCCTCACAACAAACACCCTGTGAGGTAGGTGGGGCTGAGAGAGCTCCGAGAAGCTGTGACTAGCCCAAGGTCACCCAGCTGCCGTGTGTGGGAGTGCACAGGCTAATCTGAATTCCCCAGATAAGCCTCCACAGCTCAGGTGGCAGAGCTGGGAATCAAACCCAGTTCCTGTAGATTAGATACACGCGCTCTTAACCTCCTACGCCACTGCTTTTGTGGTTTTGTGCAGCATTCAGACTCATATTAAGGAATTGAAACCAGTTGAATCCAGCCATGAAAGCCTTCAACAATATATTGACAAATGTTTAAAAGTTTTTCTTTTCTTGGTGTACTTCACAAGAAGGTTCCAATCCTTAAGAAAATTTTCTAAATTCTTATGCTTTAAACAATGTAAATAATTTATCTACAGCAGCGTATTCCGGTAGTTTACTCAGCCATTCTTCAGATGATGGAATGTCCTCAGATTTCCAGTTTCTGGCTATTAAGATTCTTACTGCTGTGACCATATATAAAGTTAACTCAATTTTCTGGTTTTACAAAGGACGTTATCATATTAAGCATCTTAAATGTCAAATTCGTAACCTAAGATCTTTTTCATCACAAATATCACACCAAAATTAACTTTCTTTTTGCAACTCCACCACATATGATCAAAAGACTCTTCCTCTTGGTGGCACCTCCAGTGTATGTCAGAGATCTTGGGGTACCATGTAAGTCAATTCTCACTGCATTTACTCAAAAGTGAGACACAGGCCTGAGGCCAATAAACAGGGTATAACACTGGGATAACCAGTGGTGGGATTCAGTAGGTTCGCACCACTTCAGCAGAGCCGGTTGTTAAAATGGTGCTCGTAAACAACCAGTTGTCAAATTATTTGAATCCCACCACTGGATATAACCCGTTGAGGGCGGGAACTGGGCATGGTTCTGCATTGGGTCTGCCCCAGTTTTTCTGCCCCAACCTGGTGTAAACGAGAATCGCACTATGCGCAATTCTTTTTTAAAAGGCTAGGTTGCAGCTGGCGCCGAGCGAACGGCCCCGCGTGGAGATGCGTTACTCAGCCACGCCTTATTTGTTTTGCCCTCCCCACCCCTCTCCTGCGTAGCCATGTCCAGAGACATCTGCATAGCTGCGGGGGTCGTCCGTGGCCGGCTGTGTTGCTGTCCACCCAGAAGAGGCAGGTACATTAACAACAGATGTGCCTCCTTGTGAAGGCGTGATGACCAGCCGCATTGGCTCTGGGGCTGCCCGCTCGAAGCTCTGGGGCTGCCCGCTCGAAGCCCCTGTACCCTGACTGCACCCACGTTTCTTGACCTGTGCAGAAAGGGCCCCACTGATTTTTGTTGGAATGTGCCTAGTAAGTGTGTGTTAGACTGTAGCCTGTGTTGGTTAATCTAAAGTTCCAATAGGTGAATCAATTGTATCTTCACAGAGAGACTTCCAAGGAATATCGCAGTCATGATGCACAGGCAGGCAATGAGAAATCACCTCTGAGGTCCCTTCCGCATGTGCAGAATAATGCACTCGACTCTTTCTTCAGGTGCATCCTGCCTGCTATTTTTAACTGCTGGTCATAATCTGTATTTTCATTTTTACCTTCAGGCCAGAAACATCTTTTTTTTTTAAAAAAAAAAAAAGGAATGGAAAGGAAAGGAAACCAAACACTGCCTGGGGACTGGGAGAAATACTCCTTTTAAGTCTGTACTACCACACTTGAAGAAGAAGAAGAAGAAGAAGAAGAAGAAGAAGAAGAAGAAGAAGAAGAAGAAGAAGAAGAAGAAGAAGAAGAAGAGGAGGAGGAGGAGGAGGAGGAGGAGGAGGAGTTTGGATGTATATCCCCCCTTTCTCTCCTGCAGGAGACTCAAAGGGGCTGACAATCTCCTTGCCCTTCCCCCCTCACAACAAACACCCTGTGAGGTAGGTGGGGCTGAGACAGCTCCGAGAAGCTGTGACTAGCCCAAGGTCACCCAGCTGGCGTGTGTGGGAGTGTACAGGCTAATCAGAATTCCCCAGATAAGCCTCCACAGCTCAGGCGGCCGCGGCAGAGCTGGGAATCAAACCCAGTTCCTCCAGATTAGACACACGAGCTCTTAACCTCCTACGCCACTGCTGCTCCTCGGAGATACTTGGAGATATAGAAGGTTATAGTAAAGCCCAATCTTGTCAGAACTGGAAGATAAGCAGGGTCAGTACTTTGACGGGAGACCATCAAAGAAGACTTTGCAGGGGAAGGCAATGGCACACGCCCCTCTGTTAGTCTCTTGCCCTGAAAACACTATGAGGTCACCATGTTGGCTGTGACTTGATGGCATTTTGCACACACACACACAGATAGGTCTGAGAACACTGCCATCTAGGGGGAGAACAAAAATATCTCTGGAGATGCTCTTTGATGTATTGCCCAACAACAGCAAAATTTCAGGTTCGTTTGTGGGTTTTTTGTATTTTTTAGTGTTTTCCAGTTTAGTGTTTTCTAGTTTTTGACCTACAGGGGGTGCAGTTTTTAGGCTAGCAGCACCAAAATTTCAGGATTTTTTTTGGGAGACACTCTTGATGATACCACCCAAGGTAGGTGAGGTTTGGTTCAGGGGGTCCAAAGTTATTTACTCCCAAAGAGGGTGCCCCATCCCCCATTGTTTCCAATGGGAGCTAATGGGGGCTACACCTTTGAGGGTCCATAACTTTGAGGGTCCTGAACCAAACTTCACCAAACCTGGATGGTATCATCAGGAGAGCTTCCTAAAGATACCCTGAAATGTTGGTGCTGCTAGCTTAACAATTGCACCCTTGACAGCAGGCACCCCCCAAATTTCCCCAGATTCTCCTTTTACATCCACCCCCTTTGGCATGGATTTAAATGGAGAATCTGAGGTCCCCAGTTTAAACATTGAAAGTGATGCTGTTTCAGGGTGGGGGATAATCCACCCCAAAACAGCATCACTTTCAATGTTGTTTTAACTGGGGACCCCAGATTTTCTTCTAAGGTGGATTTAAAAGGAGAATCTAGGCACCCTAGTTTAAACACAGTTGAAAATGATGCTGTTTGGGGGTGGATTCCGGCATCACAGCGGCTGCAATTTGGACCCCCCTGAAAAACTCAGATTTTTGCACCGGGCTCCATTTTCCTAGCTACGCCTCTGGGCGGAGGTCTTTCCCATCACCTACCAGCTGGAACTGCCAACTGGAGATGCCAGGGGTTGTAACTGGGATTTCTGCATACAAAGCAGATAAGCTACAATTGAGCCACAGTCTCTCCCATTGGGCCTCCCATGGGACATAGGGCACAGCCCCTACCACAGGAAATGAAGAGGACAATAAAGATGGCTAGGAGGCACCCCATGCTCCAATTTGCTAGACATCTGATAGTCCTTTAGCAGACAGGTGGTATTAAGGAGCAGCAGTGGCGTAGGAGGTTAAGAGCTCATGTATCTAATCTGGAGGAACTGGGTTTGATTCCCAGCTCTGCCGCCTGAGCTATGGAGGCTTATCTGGGGAATTCAGATTAGCCTGTGCACTCCCACACACGCCAGCTGGGTGACCTTGGGCTAGTCACAGCTTCTCGGAGCTGTCTCAGCCCCACCTACCTCACAGGGTGTTTGTTGTGAGGGGGGAAGGGCAAGGAGATTGTCAGCCCCTTTGAGTCTCCTGCAGGAGAGAAAGGGGGGATATAAATCCAAACTCTTCTTCTTCTTCTTTTTAAGCATCATGGCTGGAAATATGTGTTTTTCCCCTCCCCTCCCCTTTAACATGTGGCTTGATGATATAAATCCAAACTCTTCTTCTTCTCTTCTAAGTCCCATGTAATTTGGGTGTAATTTGATTGAAAAAAAATAACCACTCCAGCCCATTTGGGGGAAAAAAATCTCCCATAGGGAACAATGGAACCCAAATAATTCTGAAATACCCTCTCCCAAATTAACTCAAATCCTGAAATGGTATCATGGGACTCAAATACTCCCAAATAGTGATATTTAGGCCCTTCCTGAAACCCATATCTCAAAAATACTGATTTTTTAAAAACCTGCACATTCCTAATATAGACTAACTTGTCTATCCATCTGAAACTGTGGGGTATGTTAGACTGAAAGAATAGCTGACCCAAGATCACCCTGTAAACTTTATGACTGAGAGATTATTTGAACCTGGTTCTCCGTGGTCTTAGTGCAACACTCTAACCACTACAATACACGGCTACTCAAAGTCTCTAACAGGAAGAAGGCTGTATGTAGCCACAAAGGGCTCTAATAAGCAGATGGGCTGGCTGAGAAAGAGAGAAAAACCAACGCTCGAGCTGCTTCTTTAATGGCAAGCGTATTGCTGCGATGTCATCGCTGGATTTGTTTCCAGAAGCTGTGGCTTGAGTATATTTTCAGATGCAAAGAGAAATGAGATACAGGATTTCCTTTTGTGCCGTCACCCATCCCGTCTCCAGCTCTAGCTGCGTTTCAGAAGAGTTCCCTGAAACAGTTCGAAAATCTGTATCGCCTTCAAGAGATTGTCAGGAAAGCTCTGCAGCCAGACAAAGGGCCAAATTCGACAATCGGAAGATGCTTCTTTCGTTTTTAGTTGCTCTTATGCCTTCCTGTGGCTGTCGCCTCTTCAAAGGATGGAAATTGGGGCGAGGTAAGGTTTCGTACTGTGTTTCCTGCATACTGATCGGGAACGAAAGCCCTTGAACTGAATGGGTTTTGTTGCCATGGGCTTAGAATCAGAGTCTGGGACAGCAGTCCTTAAGATAATTTCTAGGATGGTCTGTTGTATTCAGTGGGGCTTACATCAGAGTAAGCACATGAAGCTCAGCTGTAAGCCATAGTGCTAATGGAGTGTGTGGGTCATTAACAGGGCAAGATTTTCAGACCGATTAAGGCATAGCTCTAGAAATGAGACTCACTAACTCTTTCTTAGTTTACATCTTGATAATCCAGGAATCTCTAACCTTTTTCTTATTATGCAACAGGTCAATACCTCCTGGGAACAGTTTCTCCAAAATCAGTTTTGGGGGGCGGGTGTGTGTGTGTGTGGAGAAAGACAGGATTTTAATTTGTTCAAAGTTTTCACGGCCGGAATCACTGTTTTGTGGGTTTTGTGGGTTTTGTGGGTTTTTTGTGGGTTTTCCATGTTGTATGGCTGTGTTCCAGTAGCATTTTCTCCTGACGTTTCACCTGCATCTGTGGCTGGCATCTTCACACAACCCAGAAAACCCAGAAAACCCACAACAACCCACAAAACCCACAACAACAGGTCAATAGCTCCTGGAAACAGTTTCTCCAAAAGTAGTTGGGTTTTTTTTTTGGGGGGGGGGGGGAGACAGGATTGTATTTTGTTGAAAGTTTTCACGGCCAGAATCACTAGGTTGTTGTGGGTTTTCCAGGTTGTACGGCTGTGTTCCAGTAGCATTTTTCTCCTGACGTTTCACCTGCATCTGTGGCTGGCCTCTTCACACAACCCGGAAAACCCACAACCACCTAGGATCTTATTTATTTGGCATTAAAATACTATTCTACTACCGTTAAAGTTCTCAATATGTTTCTGCCTGTGGCATAAATATTTTAATAATTGTCACGCATTATCAGAGGGAGGGGGACAGTTGGGTGTTCTGAACACAAAGGTTTTAGGAAACTATTTTGAGTCAGCTGTGGAACCTTTTCCCGCCTCTCTCCCTCGCAACCCTTGGCACTCGATTGATGCAGACCCATCTCCTGTCCTGAAGCTCCTTCGCTGGGCTGTGGTTGACAAAGGGCTTGGAAAACAACCTTTTCACATCTCCTGAAGAGAGCGGCGATGCTACGGCTTTGGAGCCAATGCTGCTTGTGAATAGGAAAGTTCTGGAACCGCAGAAACCACAGCAATGGAAAACAGCGAGTCTTTTACCCTTAGGTAAACACAGAAGCCTGTTATGTCCCAACTGCAGTCATACTGGATGGGTTGACTGGTTCTTATGACTGGCTCTGGGACCAAAATGAATTTTTAATTGGGAAAAAAACACCCATATTGTGAATTTGTTTTGGGACTCCAGCTTCACCTCACCCACCAGGGCATCTTCAGCTACTTCTGGAAGAACCGGGTTTGATTCCCCGCTCTGCCGCCTGAGCTGTGGAGGCTTATCTGGGGAATTCAGATTAGCCTGTACACTCCCACACATGCCAGCTGGGTGACCTTGGGCTAGTCACAGCTCTACGGAGCTCTCTCAGCCCCACCTACCTCACAGGGTGTTTGTTGTGAGGGGAGAAGGGCAAGGAGATTGTAAGCCCCTTTGAGTCTCCTGCAGGAGAGAAAGGGGGGATATGAATCCAAACTCCTCCTCCACCTCCTCCTCCTCCTCCTCTTCTTCTTCTTTTTCTTCTTCTTCTTTTTCTTCTTTTTCTTCTTCTTCTTCTTCTTCTTCTTCTTCTTTTTCTTCTTTTTCTTCTTCTTCTTCTTCTTCTTCTTCTTCTTCTTCTTCTTCTTCTTCTTCTTCTTCTTCTTCTTGTCATATACACTTTGATCCTCCATAAACAGCTGGTGGCACCCAGAGGAAAATGGCTCCCGGGGACAACACCTTCTCCAGGCGCTCCCCCGCACACACCTGCGCCCACGGGCCACCGAGCCCTGCCCCTCCATCTCTGCAGGCCCGCTCCTGCCACCCCCAGGGTCTGGGGAGGGCAAAAGCTGGCCTGCACGGAGGCTGGGGGTGGGGCTTGGGGGATGGCCCAGGCAGATGCCATTTTGTAATGGGGGGGCGCCTTGCATCTCTGCCCCATCAGGCCCCCTGCAGGGCACACGGCCTTGTCTTTAGGCACTCTGTCAGGTCAGCGCAGGGGAGGAGAGGACAATTTTGCGCCCCCCCATTGCGCCCAGGGATAGTTGACCCCCCTGTCCCCATAGGCTCTACACCCCTGGTGGTACAACATGACTGGTTGAAGTAGTGGCTCAGGATGCCAGCCAAAAGGTATTTCTCTGCATGCTCTACCATATTGTGCAATGTGTGGCACAGTCCACGTTGCAGCCTATAATCTACCATTGTTCAGTGACCCACAGTGCATAGAGAGGGGACAAGGAAGAGTGTGGTACCACACGAGCACTTGTGCTGCACTGAAGAGATTGCTGGACATGGGTTTGGGAGACGGTAGCCTTGTTCTTTCTGCTCATCAAAGAAAAGTTCTCCTGGTTAGACCAAAGGACCATCTAGTCCCACAGCCAGTGGTGGGATCCAAAAATTTTAGTAACAGGTTCCCTTGGTGGTGGGATTCAAACAGTGGCGTAGCACCAGTGGGGCTGGGCGGGGCACAATGGGGGTGTGGGCGGGCATTCCGGGGGCGGGGCGTTAATAATTTCTCTGTTACTGTAAAAAACTCTTACTGTAAAAAAAGTTCCTAATTTCCAGCTGGTATCTTTCTGTCCATAATTTCAACTCATTATAGCAAGTCCTATCGTCTACTGCCAACAGAAACAACTACTTCTCTAATTAACTGCCTGTCAAATACTTAATACTTTCAAATACTTAATTTTGTTTCTAGAAATCAAAAGAAGGGTACTTTCCTTAAACAGGGAACTTTACCATATTTCTAGAACATGTTTTTAAAACAGCCCAACAGGGAGAATTATCCCGTTTTCTACCTTTGCTAACCAGTCACATAGGAAACAACAGGACTTTATGGTTTTTGGACCTAATGGAATTTCTAACGGAAAAACGGACCCAATTAGTAACCCCCTCTCGGCACACACAAGTAATTAGTAACCCACTCTCGGGAACTGGTGAGAACCTGCTGGATCCCACCTCTGCCCACAGCCTGTGTAATGCTATGGAAAAAGTCCTCAGGTATGATTAGGCGTCTTCCCTGATGCTTCAACAACTGCCTCTGAACCTGGAGGTTGCATTTAACCAGCACTGGTAGACCATTCTCCTTGAATTTGTCTGGACTCTTTTTAAAAAGACTGCCCTATTCATTATGGTGTTTTTGTACAGTATCTTCAGAGCCAAAGTTGTGCCTTTGACATATGAGCGCCCATCACGATTGTGACCCGGATATTCATTACACTCCTTTTAAAAAACAAAACAGAGAATGTTAAATTTATATGTCTTTCTAGACCAAGTAGCAACAATATTTGTTATTTAGACATAGCCATTCACTGACTTCAATTCTGTACCTACCATTTTCCAAGGTGACTGATTTTTGAATGAGGATCTGCTACAACTCATGAGTGAAGGCATGAAGGAGACTCATTTTGGAAGCACCGGATTATTAATTTTGTCCGTTCATTACTTTTAGTCAGTCCCAGCTACGTATACATTCCAAGTTTTCCTCCTTTGCCCTGGCACAAGGCGTCAAATTTATTGGCGCACGAATTCTCAGATGAGGTCTCAGAGGAAAAGAGCTCACCATTTTGTTGGGAGGAAATGAGCACATATAGGAAATACACAAAGCATGATGGGATCCCGAGAAACAGATGTTAAATGAAAGGAACTTGGATAAGGGTGTGAATCGGTGAATCAGTACTGTCTCTTCTCTGAAAACCAGTATACACTAGTTTAACTGTCTATAAGTACAGTGAAACAATAGAAGAAAGGGTTGGAACTCTCATGAGATTTCTCCCTGTGTGTAACAATCCTTACACAAATGGAAACACTAAAATTACTCCTTGTTGGCTGCTTGTGTTAAATACAAATGACTGGTGAGGGCACAGCTCAATGGTAGTAGAAGAAGAAGAAGAAGAAGAAGAAGAAGAAGAAGAAGAAGAAGAAGAAGAAGAAGAAGAAGAAGAAGAAGAAGAAGAAGAAGAAGAAGAAGAAGAAGAGGAAGAGGAGGAGCAGGAGCAGGAGCAGGAGCAGGAGCAGGAATTTGGATTTATATCCCCCCTTTCTCTCCTGCAGGAGACTCAAAGGGGCTGACAATCTCCTTGCCCTTCCCCCCTCACAACAAACACCCTGTGAGGCAGGTGGGGCTGAGAGAGCTCCGAGAAGCTGTGACTAGCTCAAGGTCACCCAGCTGGCGTGTGTGGCTAATACAGGCTAATCTGAATTCCCCAGATAGGCCTCCACAGCTCAGATGGCAGCTGGGAATCCCCAGATAGGCCTCCACAGCTCAGGTGGCAGAGCGGAGAATCAAACCCGGTTCCTCCAGATTAGATACACGAGCTCTTAACCTCCTACACCACTGCTGCGTCAGGTTGGCATGCAGAAGGCCCTACGTTCAAAAAGATCTTCAACAAATGCATAGCAGTAACAACCAACAACATCTCTGAGCCAATGGGGTGAAATGAAACCTCCATGCCCAGTTGGAGTGTGCCATTCAATGCAAGTTGACAACAACATGAGCGAACTGCCCTCTTAACCTCCTTCCCAGAAGTATCTGAGTGGCCGCTGTGGGAAACAGGCATTGGTGGGATTCAGCAGGTTCGCACCACTTTGGCAGCACCGGATGTTAAAATGGTGCTTAACCGGATGTTAAAATGGAGCAGCAGTGGTGTAGGAGGTTAGGAGCTCGTGTATCTAATCTGGAGGAACCGGGTTTGATTCCCAGCTCTGCCGCCTGAGCTGTGGAGGTTTATCTGGGGAATTCAGATTAGCCTGTACACTCCCACTAATAACGCCAGCTGGAGTGGACCCTTTGGCTAACACAGCTTCTCGGAGCTGTCTCAGCCCCACCTACCTCACAGGGTGTTTGTTGTGAGGGGGGAAGGGCAAGGAGATTGTAAGCCCCTTTTGGTCTCCTGCAGGAGAGAAAAGGGGGATATAAATCCAAACTCCTCCTCCTCCTCCTCCTCCTCCTCCTCTTCTTCTTCTTCTTCTTCTTCTTCTTCTTCTTCTTCTTCTTCTTCTTCTTCTTCTTGTAAACAACCAGTTGTTACATTATTTAGATCCCACCCCTGGAAACAGGGTGGCAGATCTGATCCATTTTCAAAGTTGTCACAGTGGTCTGGTGTAGGTTTCATTAATACTGTCTGTTTGGAAAGGCAGAGGGGACAAAAATCCAAACTACTTGAATATAAATTTGGAATTTTGTGATGAAATGTAAGAGCATTTGCTCAGGCACTTTCTGCTAAGAAATGAGACACTCACCCAAAGGCACCATGCCATAGTCAGTGCTAATTTCACCACTCCCAGAGCTTTTCTGAGGGTGGCACCCTTCGCGAGGGGAAACATTTCGCAATCTTTGAGTCATCAGACAGGAAGGGATACTCTTCAAGGAACATCTGAGTATGTGTGCAAACGTCTCCAGTTAGTGAAACGCTCTCTTATTATCAACGGAATATTGGCACCCTGGCTAAAAATACACAGACTTTAGTAGTTCCTCTTGCTATTCTGGGCATCTGGTAGTTTCTGTGGGTTTCTGCCTGTTTTTTAGGGGGATGGGGGTGGTTGTAGTACTAATGAATAGTTCTCTGGCAGAAATGGCGCAAGTAGGAACTTCCAATACCACTCATGAAAAAGGGAACATAGTCTATTTTAAGCATGCCATTTGATCATGCAAAACCATTCTTCCTCCCTAGGGTCATTAAGTCACTTTTCTGGGGGCACATGTCTGTTCCGGATTTGATACAACAGCCAGTAATTGATCAAGCGTTTCTCAGATGCTAAAAAGAAGGTAACTTAGAAAAAGCCAGTGCGGTACAGTGCAGATTAGGATCCGTGAGACTCATGAGGTTCAAATCTCCCCACTATGCAGTGGAAGTTTGCTGAAAGACTTTTGGGCCAGTCCAGGGGTCTGCAACCTGTGGCTCTCCAGATGTTCATGGACTACAATTCCCATCAGCCCCTGCCAGCATGGCCAATTGGCCGTGCTGGCAGAGGCTGATGGGAATTGTAATCCATGAACATCTGGAGAGCCACAGGTTGCAGACCCCTAGGCCAATCACAAACATTCAACCCAACCTATCTCATAGAGCGGTTGTGAGGACCAACTGGAGGAGGGGAAAACAATGTAAACTGTTTAGGAACCCCATTGAGGGGAAAGGTGGGGTATGAAACAAGAAAAACGTAGCAGACTTTCTATGAACACTCCTAGAGAATAATTCTTCATGGAATCAACTGTTGGTTGTTCTATGTACTGTTGAGGGCTCTCATGGCTGCAATAAACTGGTGTGGTGCAGTGGGTAAGAGTGGTGGACTCTTATCTGGAAAACCGGGTTTGATTCCCCACTCCTCCACATGAGCAGTGGACTCTTATCTGGTGAATTGGATTTGTTTCCCCATTCCTCCACTTGAAGCCTGCTGGGTGACCTCGGGCAAGTCGCCGTTCTCTCTGAACTCTCTTAGCCCCACCTCCCTCACAAGGTGTCTGTCACAGGGAGAGGAAGGGAAGGAGTTTGCCCCTTAGACTCCTTACAGTTGAGAAAAGCAAGGTATAAATCCAAACTCTTCTTCTGCTTGTGGGTTTTTCAGGCTGTGTCGCTGTGGTCTAGTAGTCTTTGCATCTATGTTCTTGCATCTTCAAGTTCAGTGGCATATCACGGCAAGATGTGTTTCTGTCTGTGGCACAGGGAATGCCTCTGAAGATGTCGGCCATAGATGCCAGCAAAACGTTAAGAGCAAAAACTATCAGACCACGGCCACCAGCCCAGAAAACCCAAAACAGCCTATCGGTTGTTCTATTTTCAACTGGATGTCTTCCTATTCTTCCTTGCATGTCAGAAGCACAATCTGATACCAGGTAACCACCCCCTGTATCCTCTAAGTGTAACCTCAGCTTGTGGGTTCTGTGGGGCAGAACTTGGAATGAGTTTGCAACAACAAATTTTAAAAACAAAATGGTTTACTTTCTTAACATATAACATCAAACATCAACATTTAACATCACACTTCAAGGTCCTGTTCAGGTTGCATTTTCAAGTCCTTAAAAGAGCCCCTTGGGGATTGGGCGGTCTATAAATTTAAATAATAAGTAAATAAGTAAATAAGCAAATAAGCAAATAAGCAAATAAGCAAACAAACAAACAAATAAATAAATAAATAAATAAATAAATAAATAAATTTACAGTCTACTGATATTGCCAAGTCCAATTCTTCTTTGCAAGTGGGTTGGCTCCTGAAGACTCCAAGGGCTTGATGAACAGGATTCAACATGATGAAGGTTTCCAGGAGAACTCTCACCCATTACAACCACAAAAAGAAACCCTGAAACAATAAACTCCAACATTTACAACACAGCAAAAATAAACAATTACCTTCCCAGTAGTTCCCAACAACATTGCAGTTACCTTAACAAGGTGTTAAGGGCTTATACCAATCAAGGTCCGAGCCTGGTAGCCTTGTCTCCTCCAAACTACATGAGCTCTGCTGCAGCCTCTTGCTGCTTTGAGTCTCCACCCCTTACTGGGTCAACCCATTCTGAGCATGGGGGTTACATAAGCACCCTCCACCAGGATGTAACCAAAAGAAGTCTTAAGCATCATGGCTGGAAAGATGTGTTTTCCCCTTCCCTCCCCTCCCCTTTAACATGTGGCTTGATGAAGAGTTCTGCAGAACTCAAAGGTCTGTGTGAATAGCCGTGCTGTGTTGTTTTGGTTGGTCTTAATAAAAGGTATTGCATAGTTCTTGGCTCTGGATTTTGCTATGTCTGAAATTCTATTTTTTAAAATGTCTTCTGCACAGGATTCTTCCAGCCAGCCTGATCTGCCTTCTGAACGAGCCCCTCCCCAGTCAAAATGCACAACAATAGTTCATCGCACAACTGCACGAATCCCCCGACAGATTTCCACAGCTCCCTTTACGCGGCCACCTACTCCATCCTCTTTGTTCCGGGGCTCCTCGCCAACAGCCTGGCCCTCTGGGTGTTGTAGCCAGCAAATCAAGAAGAAAGCAAAGCCGCCATTTTCATGATCAATCAACTTACGCTGACTGCCCACTTCTGGCACCACGCCTTCTCTTTGCCCTTTGCTATGGCCTACTACCTCAACCACCGGTGGCCTTTCGGGACCTTCCTCTGCCAGGTGTGCTTCTACCTCAAGTACCTCAACATGTACGCGAGCATCTTCTTCCTTACCTGTATCAGCATCCAGCGGTACCTCTTTCTGCTTCACCCTTTCAAAGCCCGGGATTGGAAACGCAGGTACGACATCGCCATCAGTGCTGCAGGGTGGGTAGGGGTGGGGGCTGCTTGTTTGCCCCTCCCGATCCTCAGGAGTTCTGACTCCTCCAGTGACACCAGCACCTGCTTTGCTGACCTCGGGATGAAGCAGGTCAGAGCCACGGTCGCCTTGGTGGTAGTTGCCGAATTTGCCGGGTTTGTGGTCCCCCTGACGCTGATCCTTTACTGCACGTGGAAAATGAGGCAATCCTTGCAGGAGTTTCGCACCCCTCTGCAACCCACCAGCGAGAAGCAGAAAGCGTTACACATGATCTTGGCGTGCGCAGCGGTGTTCTTCATATGCTTCACGCCCTACCACGTGAATTTCCCCATATTCATGATGGTGAAACGGGAAGCCATCCTGGACTGCGCCGTGCGGCATAGAGCGCTGTACTTCCACCCCATTTCTTTGTGCCTGGCAAGCCTCAACTGCTGCCTGGACCCGATTCTCTACTACTTCACCACATCAGAGTTCCAGGAAAGGCTGCTCTGCTGTAGCAGCGCTGCCATCTGGAACCGTCTGACCAACCATGACAGCAACGGCGCGGCATCGTCAGCTGGGGAGAGGAGCGAAGAAGGTCCCAAAAGTAAAAGCATTTTAATGGCCTATTTTTGGACTCGGCAGCCGCACCGGTTTGAAAGAGACAGCATGGAGTCCCCACTGTCCTGTTAACCAAGGGCTGGCTCACATGAGTGAACTTTGCTTCTTCTCACATTGTTTACTCCACAGATAATCATTCTTAGCTCGTTGGCTGAACATTGGAAAATGCAGCAATGTGGACATTTCCTATCTGTGGTGGCTCACCCAGCTAATCGTTTAACACCCAGGTGTCAAACTCGCGGCCCTCCAGATGTTATGGACTACAGTTCCCATCATCCCCTGCCAGCATCATAGCGAGTGGGAACTGTAGTCCACAACATCTGGAGGGTCGCGAGTTTGCCACTAGTGAACCAGCGAGAGATGCACAAAGACATGTGAGCCATTTCTAAGGATACGTTCAGAAGTCAGTGTATATGTTTCACCCTAAGTGGTTGATTACTTGGGCTCTGCTCAGCTGTTTGTTTGCCAAACAAATATTTTCCAGAATAGGTACTTTCATAGTCCTTTAACAACTGTGTTGTACTGCTGTGTTCTGCCACCAGATGTTGCTGTTGCATTATTCTCTTCCTTTATGTACATTAAGACTTCAGCATTAAGCCTCATAAACCCTTGGGAAAGCAGACAGCTCTAATGGCAGAACTTGGGATTACACAATGCTAGTCCTCACACAACAGAGGGCCATCTGTAGCCCAAAGGCCCTTTCCGCACATGCAGAATAATGCACTTTCAATCCACTTTCAATGCACTTTGCAGCTGTATTTTACTGTGCGGAAGAGCAAAATCTACTAGCAAACAATTGTGAAAGTGGATTGAAAGTGCATTATTCTGTATTTGCGGGAGGGGCCAAAGAGAATTACAACAACACAAGCCTTTATTGGCATATAAAACAGGACAAATTTTTAAACCAAAACAAGGTTAAGAAATACAGTTAAAATTACTACTTTTCAGTATAAAATTTGCAACAGTTTCACAAAAGAGCACATCAGAGCTGTTCAGGAGATTGGGTATCTTATAACACTCATGCCACTGAGAACATTGTAAGAAAATGGAATTCATGTATTTCATGCGTATCTTATTGTATTTAGGGCACAGAAACAAAGAATGGTCAAGTGTTTCAACCTCAGCAGTCATAGTCACATGGACAAACTCTTTTAGAAGCGTTCCATATTCTTGAATCTTCCCTCCAGCAGAGCTGATGGCAGCACATTACATCTTGCAGCTGCCAGGCTCTCCTCTGGGTGAGATTGGTAATCAGCAGACTTAAGATTTGAGCTGCCATAATTCCCACATAGGATTTAATAAATGTAGTCGAGGAGAACAGGTTGTCCCAGCAACCGAAGTCACCATGAAAATCAAGATCCAGAATTACACAAAACAGATTTTGTGTGTGTGTGTAGATCGCTCGGTAGTGTCTATTTTTGTAGACTGCTTGGTAGGACAAACCTTTTCACTCCTGTGAGGCAAAAGGACTGTAAGACACAGCCTCTTCCAACAATGAAGAAAACACACTAATTCCACAATTTATGTCGGCTGGCAGCGTGGTTAGGCTTTCATGATGCGCTTGATAAAAGGTGCCATTTTGCCCCGGGCGCCATTTTGCCTCCCTACGCCACTACTTTTTTCCCCTGCACCTTGAATCCTACTCTGTTGCTTTCTGTGTGTAACCCTTCCGTTGGCAGTGCTGAGGTCGCTGGGTTCATCCCACGTCCCCTGGTGAGAGGAGCATTAGTGGTAGTGAAGCCCAGTCTCTTGGCATTCCCTGCTGACCAGGGGTCTTCAAACTATGGCCCTCCAGATGTTCATGGACTACAATTCCCATCAGCCCCTGCCAGCACGGCCAAGTGGCAGGGCTGATGGGAATTGTAGTTCATGAACATCGGGGGGTGGCCATAGTTTGAAGACCCCTGTTTAGACTGTTGAATTTTACCTGGGCTGTGAACCAAACCTGTGTGAGAGAACCAATGGAAGGGGAGCTGTGATTGGAGGAGAGAAGGGAACTGCTGTGGAGAGAGTTATGCATACACAATCAGGGTTTTAGTTCTGAGGGCGGTGACCCTTTGGCACTCAGATGTTATGGACCACCAATTCCCATTAAGCCCCTTCCAGCATGGCCACTGGGTCATGCTGGTAGGGCTGATGGAGAGGTATTAGCCAGTAGTGCCCATCTGGAGTGCCAAAGGTTCGCCACCACTGGCCTATAAGAGCCTGCAGCTGATTCCGACCACCCCAGACCGCAAAAAGTACCTTTTTTCTGTTTAACCTGTGAGGATATTTGTGCAAACTGACCCATAAAAGAAAAACCTGTTCAGATTTGAACTCCTAAATTTATGGAACAACCTTGACAGTTCTCGGGAGCTAAGCAGGGTCAGTCCTGGTCAGGACTTTGATGAGAGACCACCTGGAATACCAGGATCACAATGCAGAGGAAGGCAACGTCAAATCTCCTTTGTTAGTTTCTTGCTTTGAAAACCCTACAGGGTTGCCATAAGTTGGCTTTGACTTAGTGACACTTTATACCAGAGGTGGGATCCAGCAGGTTTTCACCAGTTCCCGAGAGTTGGTTACTAATTATTTGTGTGTGCCGAGAGGAGGTTGCTAATTGGGTCCGCTTTTCCACCTCCACGCCCTCACCCCAGGCTCCTTTGAGCGTGAAGTTGTTCCCATATAGCAATTAAGCATCTAATAGCGCTAACTCCCTGAGCTGGGTTAATCCCTTCCAGGTACTGCAATTCGTTGATTCTCAGCCTTTCGTGCCTTTTATCTCACCAGTCTCTATCAAAGAACCTGTGTGTTTCACCATTGCTGTGTTCAGATTTGTGAGTTGGGGCATTTTCTATAATGTGATGATGATTTAGAAATGACCTGGTGCAAAAGAATTTGGGGGGGTCGTGGTGGTGGTGGCTGCCCATGGGGGGGCATCCAACTCAGGTTTTGCCCAGGGCTCAGGTTTGCCTAGGTACGCCTCTGCCCCCTTTGCTGAGGGGGGGCTGGCGAGGGAACCTGTTACTAAAATTTTTGGATCCCACCACTGCTTTATACATACATATGAGGGTGGGAGCGAAGGGGAGAGGAAGCATTTGCCATGTGGTCATTCCACCTTGTTTTCCTGGGTGCTTTTTGTGGTGCTTTCAGCATAACCCTCATTATTTACTGTATTCCCTTTTTTCTAATTAAATCTAGTGCCTGAGCTTTTGTTTTTTTAAAAAACTCGCAACAGTACAGTGGCAGAGAGATGTACATCCCTGTTTCCTCCCATGCAATGGAAGTATTGTCACCAAAAAACCTGGCACAAACAATAGGGGATCAGGGTGTGTTGGGGGAGCCTTCTATCCATAGCTCTCCCCCCACCCCGTGGCTACAGGAGGTCACTCCTTGTTGGATGGACGGCTTCCTTTCCCGACAATAAGGGCTTCCTCCCGGAAGCAGGCCTCGACAATAACAAATGGGGCAGGCCAGATGGACTTCCTCTGAGCCAGCATTACCACGTCCAGATGCAAAAGCGTTAGGCAAAATTGCAATGTATATCAGCAGAGTAGCATAAAAGAGACCAATACACAATTGCTTTCATTGTAAATGAATTTTACTAACTATTAAGGAGGGTTGCATGGGAAAATAAGAAATCCTTTCTATAGCACTACTCTTACTTACACCTTAATACTTCATGGTCGCATCATGATGGCAACTGCTCTAACAAAAAAAAACCCCCCAGACTTAACATTATAACTTCTGGGTACATGACCACCAGCATGTTACCAAAGTCAGATTAAGTGACCAATAGCTTAATCAATAGACTGGCCATAAAACTGTGACCTGAGTAACTAGTTTGCAAGCACACAGTTTACCCTTTCATGTCTGAGTTGTGACAGACACTTGCAAAATACCAACAAAAAGGGGATATGTTTGTAACAGACCAATTCGTGCACCATGGGACTGGGTAACCGACCATGGTAACAGACCAATTCGTGCACCATTGGACTGGGTAACCAACCATGGTAACAGACCAATTCGTGCACCATGGGACTGGGTAACAGACCATGGTAACAGACCAATTCGTGCACCATGGGACTGGGTAACCAACCATGGTAACAGACCAATTCGTGCACCATGGGACTGGGTAACCAACCATGGTAACAGACCAATTCGTGCACCATGGGACTGGGTAACAGACTATGGTAACAGACCAATTTGTGCACCATAGGACTGGGTAACCGACCATGGTAACAGACCAATTCGTTCACCATTGGACTGGGTAACCAACCATGGTAACAGACCAATTCGTGCACCATGGGACTGGGTAACCAACCATGGTAACAGACCAATTCGTGCACCATGGGACTGGGTAACCGACCATGGTAACAGACCAATTCGTGCACCATCGGACTGGGTAACCAACCATGGTAACAGACCAATTCATTCACCATTGGACCGGGTAACCAACCATGGTAACTGACCAATTCGTGCACCATGGGACTGGGTAACAGACCATGGTAACAGACCAATTCGTGCACCATCGGACTGGATAACCAACCATGGTAACTGACCAATTCGTGCACCATGGGACTGGGTAACCGACCATGGTAACAGACCAATTCGTGCACCATCGGACTGGGTAACCAACCATGGTAACAGACCAATTCGTGCACCATGGGACTGGGTAACCGACCATGGTAACAGACCAATTCGTGCACCATTGGACCGGGTAACCGACCATGGTAACTGACCAATTCGTGCACCATGGGACTGGGTAACCAACCATGGTAACTGACCAATTCGTGCACCATGGGACTGGGTAACCAACCATGGTAACAGACCAATTCGTGCACCATGGGACTGGGTAACCGACCATGGTAACAGACCAATTCGTGCACCATTGGACCGGGTAACCAACCATGGTAACAGACCAATTCGTGCACCATGGGACTGGGTAACCAACCATGGTAACTGACCAATTCGTGCACCATGGGACTGGGTAACCAACCATGGTAACTGACCAATTCGTGCACCATGGGACTGGGTAACCGACCATGGTAACAGACCAATTCGGTACTCATTGGACGGGTAACCAACCATGGTAACAGACCGAATTAGGTGCACCATGGACTGGGTAACCAACCGGTAACTGACCGAATTAAATTGCACCATGGGACCAGGTGGCAACCATGGTAACAGATTAGGTAGCACCATTGGACCGGGTAACCAACCATGGTAACTGACCAATTCGTGCACCATGGGACTGGGTAACCGACCATGGTAACAGACCAATTCGTGCACCATCGGACTGGGTAAACGACCATGGTAACAGACCAATTCGTGCACCATGGGACTGGGTAACCGACCATGGTAACAGACCAATTCGTGCACCATCGGACTGGGTAACCAACCATGGTAACAGACCAATTCATTCACCATTGGACTGGGTAACCAACCATGGTAACTGACCAATTCGTGCACCATGGGACTGGGTAACAGAGCATGGTAACAGACCAATTAGTTCACCATTGGACTGGGTAACCAACCATGGTAACAGACCAATTCGTGCACCATGGGACTGGGTAACAGAGCATGGTAACAGACCAATTAGTTCACCATTGGACTGGGTAACCAACCATGGTAACTGACCAATTCGTGCACCATGGGACTGGGTAACCATCCATGGTAACAGGCCAATTCGTGCACCATTGGACCGGGTAACCAACCATGGTAACAGACCAATTCGTGCACCATGGGACTGGGTAACCGACCATGGTAACTGACCAATTCGTGCACCATGGGACTGGGTAACCAACCATGGTAACAGACCAATTCGTGCACCATGGGACTGGGTAACAAACCATGGTAACAGACCAATTCGTGCACCATGGGACTGGGTAACCAACCATGGTAACTGACCAATTCGTGCACCATGGGACTGGGTAACCAACCATGGTAACTGACCAATTCGTGCACCATGGGACTGGGTAACCGACCATGGTAACAACAGAATCAATTAGGTGCACCATTGGACCGGGGTAACCAGCCATGGTAACAGACCAATTCGTGCACCATGGGACTGGGTAACCATCCATGGTAACAATAGTGTCGTGCACCATGGGACTGGGTAACCATGGTAACAGACAATTCTGCACCATTGGACGGGTAACCAACCATGGTAACTGACCAATTAAATTGCACCATGGGACTGGAGTGGCAAGGCCATGGTAACAGACCAATTAAATTGCACCATCGGACCTGAGTAACCAACAAAGTAACAGACCGAATTCGTCACCATTGGACGGGTAACCAACCGTGGTAACTGACCGAATTCGTGCACCATGGGACTGGGTAAATCCAGACCATGGTACACAGACCAATTAAGTGCACCATCGGACTGGATAACCAACCATGGTAACTGACCAATTCGTGCACCATGGGACTGGGTAACCGACCATGGTAACAGACCAATTCGTGCACCATCGGACTGGGTAACCAACCATGGTAACAGACCAATTCGTGCACCATGGGACTGGGTAATCAACCATGGTAACTGACCAATTCGTGCACCATGGGACTGGGTAACCGACCATGGTAACCGGTGAAATTAGTACCATTGGACGGGTACCGACCATGGTAACTGACCAATTCGTGCACCATGGGACTGGGTAACCAACCATGGTAACTGACCAATTCGTGCACCATGGGACTGGGTAACCAACCATGGTAACTGACCAATTCGTGCACCATGGGACTGGGTAACCGACCATGGTAACAGACCAATTCGTGCACCATTGGACCGGGTAACCAACCATGGTAACAGACCAATTCGTGCACCATGGGACTGGGTAACCAACCATGGTAACTGACCAATTCGTGCACCATGGGACTGGGTAACCAACATTATTAACTGACGAATACGTGCACCATGGGACTGGGTAGCGACCATGGTAACGAAGACAATTACGTGCACCATTGGACCGGGTAACCAACCATGGTAACAGACCAATTCGTGCACCATGGGACTGGGTAACCAACCATGGTAACTGACCAATTCGTGCACCATGGGACTGGGTAACCAACCATGGTAACAGACCAATTCGTGCACCATTGGACCGGGTAACCAACCATGGTAACTGACCAATTCGTGCACCATGGGACTGGGTAACCGACCATGGTAACAGACCAATTCGTGCACCATCGGACTGGAGTAGCGACCATGGTAACAGACAATTAAGTGCACCATGGGACTGGGTAACCGACCATGGTAACAGACCAATTCGTGCACCATGGGACTGGGTAACCAACCATGGTAACAGACCAATTCATTCACCATTGGACTGGGTAACCAACCATGGTAACTGACCAATTCGTGCACCATGGGACTGGGTAACAGAGCATGGTAACAGACCAATTAGTTCACCATTGGACTGGGTAACCAACCATGGTAACTGACCAATTCGTGCACCATGGGACTGGGTAACCATCCATGGTAACAGGCCAATTCGTGCACCATTGGACCGGGTAACCAACCATGGTAACAGACCAATTCGTGCACCATGGGACTGAATTGGCGACCATAGTAACTGACGAATTAGGTGCACCATTGGACTGGGTAACCAACCATGGTAACTGACCAATTCGTGCACCATGGGACTGGGTAACCGACCATGGTAACAGACCAATTCGTGCACCATCGGACTGGGTAACCAACCATGGTAACAGACCAATTCGTGCACCATGGGACTGGGTAACCAACCATGGTAACTGACCAATTCGTGCACCATGGGACTGGGTAACCAACCATGGTAACTGACCAATTCGTGCACCATGGGACTGGGTAACCGACCATGGTAACAGATATTAGTGCACCATTGGACGGGTAACCAGCTTGTAACGAACCAATTAAATTGCACCAGGACTGGGTAACCAACCATGGTAATCTGACCGAATTAGGTGCACCATGGGACTGGGTAACCAACTTCATGGCTGGCCTGAACCAATTAAATTGCACCATTGGACGGGGTAACCAACCATGGTAACTTCGACAATTCAGGCACCATGGGACTGGGTAACGCGACCATGGTAACAGACCGAATGGGTGCACCATCGGACTGGGTAACAGCAAAAGCAGACCAATTAGGTGCACCCATGGGACTGAGTAACCGACCATGGTAACAGACCGAATAATTGCACCATCGGACTGGGTAACCAACCATGGTAACAGACCAATTCATTCACCATTGGACTGGGTAACCAACCATGGTAACTGACCGAATGGAATTGCACCATGGGACTGGAGTAACCAGAGCATGGTAACGAACCAATTAGTTCACCATTGGACTGGGTAACCAACCGTAGTAACAGACCAATTAGAGTGCACCATGGACTGGGTAACAGAGCATGGTAACAGACAATTGAGATTCACCATTGGACTGGGTAATAACCATGGTAACTGACAGATACGTGCACCATGGGACTGGGTAACCAACCATGGTAACAGTTAGTCGAACCGGCTGGACGGGTAACCAACCATGGTAACGAACCAATTAGGTCTGCACCATGGGACTGGGTAGCCAACCATGGTAACTATTAGTGCATTGCACCATGGACTGGGTAACCAACCATGGTAACTGACCAATTAAATTCACCATGGGACTGGAGTAACCCGACCATGGTAACAGACCAATTAGAGTACCATTGGACCCGAGATGACAACCATGGTAACAGACCAATTCGTGCACCATGGGACTGGGTAACCAACCATGGTAACTGACCAATTCGTGCACCATGGGACTGGGTAACCAACCATGGTAACAGACCAATTCGTGCACCATTGGACCGGGTAACCAACCATGGTAACTGACCAATTCGTGCACCATGGGACTGGGTAACCGACCATGGTAACAGACCAATTCGTGCACCATCGGACTGGGTAACCGACCATGGTAACAGACCAATTCGTGCACCATGGGACTGGGTAACCGACCATGGTAACAGACCAATTCGTGCACCATCGGACTGGGTAACCAACCATGGTAACAGACCAATTCGTGCACCATGGGACTGGGTAACCGACCATGGTAACAGACCAATTCGTGCACCATCGGACTGGGTAACCAACCATGGTAACAGACCAATTCATTCACCATTGGACTGGGTAACCAACCATGGTAACTGACCAATTCGTGCACCATGGGACTGGGTAACAGAGCATGGTAACAGACCAATTAGTTCACCATTGGACTGGGTAACCAACCATGGTAACTGACCAATTCGTGCACCATGGGACTGGGTAACAGAGCATGGTAACAGACCAATTAGTTCACCATTGGACTGGGTAACCAACCATGGTAACAGACCAATTCGTGCACCATGGGACTGGGTAACCGACCATGGTAACTGACCAATTCGTGCACCATGGGACTGGGTAACAGATCATGGCAACAGACCAATTCGTGCACCATGGCACACAGTTGCATGCTGTTACACACTGTTACACAGAAAAAGGATCTTTTTCCCCCTTCCTGCTGTATGGTAAGCTCATTTGATCTGCAATAGCCTGTCCTGCATTGTTTTAAAAAACAAGAAAGATTTTGTTCTTGGGGATAAAGTTATGCTGGCAAACTGTAATGGTCCTAGCACATGCTATTAGCACAGTTCAAAGGATATAGCAGCTGCTGCCCTGAGAGGAATGGGAAGCTGTGCATCGCACAATGCCTTAGGATTCATGTACTAGGAAAGACATGGAGAGCCAGTGTGGGGCAGTAGTTAAGAGCTGGTGGACTCTAATCTGGGGAACCGGGTTTTATTTCCCACTCCTCCATCTAAGTGATGGACTCTTATCTGATGAATCAAATTTGTTTCCATCAGTGGCATACCCGGGAGGGGGTCAGAGGCGTCCTACAACCCAGGTGCCACTTGCAATGCTCACGTGGAGAGCGCCTTCAGCCACCCCTCCCCTCACGCTCCCCCCACCATGCCTCCACCCATCATTCACCTGGCCCACTCGTCCGTCGCAGGACACTGGGACATTGATATTCATGCAAAACGTCTCCTCCTAGATACCTCCTTGCTGTAATCTTGTCTGCTGAGAAAATCCAGTTGCAGAAAGCATCCGTGTCTCAATGCAACACAGGTCTACAAGAAAACATTTTCAAATGAGGTTCGTGTAAGAAAAGTCCACAGTTTTCTGTTTCACTAAATAGTAGAGAAAACAACGGGTTAGTTGAGTCATGGTTGTATTTGGCACTGTGCAAGCGGCCTAAAATTTTATTGCAGCAGATGCTGCCTTGCTTAGTGGATAAAGGAAAATTTTTATCATATGTGGTGGCTTAGTGGAAATTCAATTGACTTTTAAGATTTTACACACACACACACACACACACACACACACACACACACACAATCCATAAGATATTCAAAATACATTTCAATGTGCTTCCTTAAGTGAGCAGCTGTGGCGTAGGAGGTTAAGAGCTCGTGTACCTAATCTGGAGGAAATGGAACCGGGTTTGATTCTCCGCTCTGCCACCTGAGCTGTGGAGGCTTCTCTGGGGCATTCAGATTAGCCTGTGCACTCCCACACACGCCAGCTGGGTGACCTTGGGCTAGTCACAGCTTCTTGGAGCTCTCTCAGCCCCACCCACCTCACAGGGTGTTTGTTGTGAGGGGGGAAGGGCAAGGAGATTGTCAGCCCCTTTGAGTCTCCTACAGGAGAGAAAGGGGGGATATAAATCCAAACTCTTCTTCTTCTTCTTAACCACATCAGAACTCTCCTTTGTACACATTAACTGGGAAGCAAGATCAAAAACCAAGAAAAAAATTAAGTGGCTCAGAAATGTTTGTGAATGTTTCCCTGTAGTTAAAATGCAGTGTATTGGGATTCCGCCCTCTCTGAAATTTTCCATGGAGAGTACAAAAGAAGACAGGAGAAGAACTATTGGAGGATGACATCATGTAGATGCCCAAACCGCTCTCCTCAATGCTCCAGGTTTGAGAGCCTGGTTAAAACAAATTAAAAGCAATGCCTTACATGCCATTGTATTGGGAAAAAATACGTGCTTATTAGCAGAGCTTAGCAGAGTTTCAGGAATAAACGAGACAGGGTCAATGACAGTTGCTTTAGAACAAGAGAAAAACTTTACTAGCTATGATAACAGGAAAAGGGTTATAAAAAGATAAATGCTTTCTATCTGTTGCATCCAGCTAGCAGAGTGCTAGCGGATGCAAATCTGCATGCTACATGAGGTCTTCTCCTATTTGCTGGAACAAAGGCAACAGGTTAGCTTTTTAACTTTGGTCGTGAGTGCTATAAGATTTGCTAGCTATGTCCAACTAAGCTAACCAGTGGTTAACCCATTGACCCTCTCATTAAACAGTGACCTCAGTATCTACTTAGCATACAGGCAGTTAACTCTTTCCTGACTCAATTGCGTGACAGACACTTGCCAAATCCCAACACATTGCCATTACAGTGTTGAGCTGTGGGAACTAGGTTCAGCTACAAATCTCATCACATGACTTGGGTCAGTCACACATTCTCAGCCTATCCTATCTTTTATCTACCCCAAGTTCCTTGGAGGAAGGGTCTAAAAGTGGGATGGCCTCCTAGGCCCCTTCCGCACACGCAAAATAATGTGTTTTCAAACCACTTTCACAACTGTTTGCAAGTGGATTTTGCCATCCCGCACAGTTTCAAAGAGCACTGAAAGCAGTTTGAAAGTGCATTATTCTGCATGTGCGGAATGAGCCCTAAACATGCTGTCTTTTACACCAGGGGTCATCTTCCTCTCCCTATTACAGGCTGTCTTTGGCTCATTCCGCACATGCAGAATAATGCACTTTCAAACTGCTTTCAGTGCTCTTTGAAGCTGTGCGGAATAGCACAATCTACTTGCAAACACTTGTGAAAGTGGTTTGAAAACGCATTATTTTGCGTGTGCGGAAGGAGCCTTAGTGTGGTATGAATTTCTTCTCCAATAGCCTGTCAGAGAGAAGAACAGCTCTCTTATTCAACTTCAGGAAAATAACAGAAATTCGGTGGATTCGAACCCACTTCTTCGAATACAACTCCGCATACTGAGCCTTTCGGGTTAGGGTGGGATAAAAATACGACAAAATAAATAAACAGATAAATTCATTTTCATCTGGAAATAAGTAGCACTTGGACGCTTCTGCATTTCTATCAATCTATTGCATTTTAATCTTAGTTTTCTGATAAAAAGCCCCACGTGGCATTTGAGGTTTACCTGCTACTTTATCGTCACAACGGTCCTGAAGGGTAGGTTAAGCTCAGCCAGTGTAGCTACCTACTATGTTACCTACTATGCAAACTTCACAACAGTTACATCCATAGAAAGGTGCAACTCTGCTTAGGAGTGCACTGTTAACAGAGTTTTTGACTCTGGTTTCCCTTCTTGGAGTCTGAATCCTGTCATGTTCACATGTTAAAGTGGACATATACGCGCCTTGCATGTACATGTGTGTGTTTGTTTCTAAGAGCCAGTACATGTTCCTTTTACGAATGAAACCAGGTTCAGTAGAAGGATAAATGTGGGGTTTAAATCACGTGTTCAGTTGTTCCTGTGTTGAATGCAACAAGAGAATTACTCGAGGCACACAAAGAAAAATCAACTGTACAAAAACTTTATATGCATTCGCCATAACTTGTGAAACAAAAAGGAATCCTGTTTGCACCACTGGAGCTGATCGCTCCCTGGAATGGATCGCGCCATGCCGAAGCTTCACACGCTGCTTAATTTATTATCTTCTTCCGCTCAGACTTATGAAGAATTCAAAGGAACCCCAACAACATCCTCAGCTATCCGAAATCCTGCATTATCAGATTTTGCAGCTACGGTAATGGAATCTGTTAATAAAAGTGGAGCCGGCTCATGTCGGGTCTGTGTCTCCTGTCTGCCCTTTTCATTTAAAAAGAAGCAGAATTAGGTTAACGGCTGGATTTGTAACAAGATAGTTCAGATCAGGAATGCTCAGCCCCGCTGTTCTCTTCATCGGCATCTGGCTCGTATTGATCTCCGAACTGAATTAAAGCATCACAGCTTCAAAACGATTTCAGGAAATGGGGCTTAGAACAGGCTTGTGAGAATCTGATTGCTGGACCAGCTTCAAGCTAACTGGGGCTAGTAAAGTGCGTTTGTTTCTTTATATGCTTCTTGATATGCTTCTATATAAACGTTGTATACTTCATTTATAACCCGTTTTTCACTGCACTGGGGACCCAAAGTGGTTCAGGCCATTTGCCCTTCTGCCATTTTATCCTCACAACATTCCTGTGTGGTAGGCCAGGCTGACAGCGTGTAATTAACCCATTATAACCCATCAAGATTCTATGGCAGAGTGAGGATTTGAACCTGGATCTTTCAGCTCCTAGTCCAAATACATATTGGAGGGTCGTGATCAGAAAGACCTCGAAGACCATGAACAGCATCTGCCAGTCTGAGTAGACCATACTGTTCTCACTGGACCAGAAGACCTGATTCAGCATAAGGCAGCTCCACGCATTCATGCGCCCTTCATTTGAAGATGCTCCTGGAGCCAAGCAAAAGCGTGCATTCAAATCCTGGTGGCTTCCTTCTTTAGGGTGCTATTTCTCAGGTCAGCGAGGGGACGCTATTGGAACATTTCACTGATGGTGATCTTGGTGGGTGGGGGAGAAGGATACCCCTTCTACCAGGATCCCCTTTCTCCTTGGACTTCACAAGTCCCTCATTTCTTGGTCTAACATCCAAACATCTCATTTGAAATACTCAAGCCGGGCCACTCTTTTGGCTGCCACGAAGAGTCCCTCACCACCAATATCGCAAGAAGCTTTACATCTCAGGGCTGCCAGTTCCAGGCTGGGAAATTCCTGGAAATTTGGGTGTTGGAGCCTGCGCAAGGACCTCAGGGGAATACAATGCCATAGAGCAGAGGTGGCCAACCAATTGGCCCTGCTGGTGTAACCCCCATGCTCAGAATGGGTTGACCCAGTAAGGGGTGGAGACTCAAAGCAGCAAGAGGCTGCAGCAGACCTCATGTAGTTGAAGGAGACAAAGCTACCAGACTCAAACCTTGGTTGTATAAGCCCTTAACACCTTGTTAAGGTAACTGCAATATTGTTGGGATCTACTGGGAAGGTAGTTGTTTATTTTTGCTATGTTGTAAATGTTGGAGTTTATTGTTTCAGGGTTTCTTTTTGTGGTTGTAATGGGTGAGAGTTCTCCTGGAAACCTTCATCATGTTGAATCCTGTTCATCAAGCCCTTGGAGTCTTCAGGAGCCAACCCACTTGCAAAGAAGAATTGGACTTGGCAGTATCAGTAGACTGTAAATATAAGGACTTGAACATGCAACCTGAACAGGACCTTGAAGTGTGATGTTAAATGTTGATGTTTAATGTTGTATGTTAAGAAAGTAAACCATTTTGTTTTTAAAAATTTGTTGTTGCAAACTCATTCCAAGTTCTGCCCCACAGAACCCACAAGCTGAGGTTACACTGGCAGAGGCTGATGGGAATTGTAGTCCATGAACATCTGGAACACCATAGGTTGGCCACCTCTACTATAGCAGCCATTTTCTCCAAGGGAACCGATCTCTGATCTGGAGATCAGTTTTATTCCGGGAGGTCTCCAGCCTTCACCTGGAAGTTGGTAACCCTTTCTGAGCAGCCGTTGCATTGAAACGAGGACCAGAAACGGAGGATTCTGCATTCTTGAGTATTCTGCCCCAGGTCATTCCAGGATGTATCCTTTCAAAGCTGGAGCAAAAGGCCCTCCCCTAGCAGAAAGGACCTGCGGTATCCAAATGTACATAGTCAATAATTTATGCCCACTTAGAAAGAGTAAAACCAGGCTTCTGTCATTTTAATGAGGAAAACGGATCAGAATAGGCACCATTGCCCACCACAGTGAGATGTTAAAAGCCCTGGCACCTTCGGCCTCAATAGTCTATGAAAATACACATTAAAAACTCACCAGACGCAAACCACGAGGAACAAGAAGGGGCCGCCACCTTACATGTCACCAGCGCAGCTCTCGAAATGCCTTCCACATTTCTGAGGTAATCGCAGAACAGCAGGATTTGGCCTCCTCTGCAGGAAGTTATGGTTATTTCTGAGCACAGGGCCGCTTTGCGATGAGGCAACCCAGCCTCACTGCAAGAAAAAAAAGGGGGGGTGGGGGAATGGTGCAAAAACACTTAACGGGAAATCCCAACAAATACAGCATCTGATCTAATTGAACACAAACGAATTCTCCAACAACATGGTGTATTGAACCAGACAAAACAGAAATAGAAGCCAATATTGGCAGTAACGACACAAGGCCACTTGGAAAAGCATCTTAAAAGTTCTTATGGGTGACTCTCTCTGTCACTATTTAGAATAGAAAAAAAAAGAGATTCCAGCGCAGTATTTCCAAGTTGATGTGGTCCTCCAGCAGATAATATGCAGGGTTGCTGCCCAAAATGGAGATGTCTGTAGCACATTTAAGAGATGCCTTGCATATTCTTTGCCCCACAATAAAACTTCACTGGCTTCTCGCTCTTTTCCTACAGCCCGCAATATGATAACAACCAACTCAAAAAATCAACACATGTTGAAAGTTGAAAGTTTTTTTGTTGAAAGTTTTAAGTTGATTGTTGTAATGTTAGGTTCAGACTACCCAACTGTGCTCCATACGCAGCCCTATGCTTAGAACTTGGGCAAATATCCCATGTCACAATGGCTTGGCTGAGAACCATCAAATATTGGCTGCACATCCATTTTTCACAAGATCATTCTAGCTTAATCCACTCGATGCTCTCCGACTCGGTAGTTCCCAGATGGACGACGTTGGTGGAAGAAAAAATTAGCTCTATCGGCCTCCCACTAGAGTCACTTTACTCTTCCACTCTACCGGAGGCCTATAATTGCCTGAAAATCAGGCTGCTGGAACATGAGTACTGCAACATGATAGCTGAAGCGAGGAAAACATGCTCTCCTCTAAATTTGCTTATCCCTTTTGAACAAGGACATACAGCCAACTACCTTTTCTGGCTTACCAATCCAAGGCACAGAAGAGCAATATCCTTGGCCCGTTTCAATTTAATGCCCTCTATGCTCCTTAAAGGCAGATACCAACGCATAGATAAACAAAAGAGGCTATGCCCATGCAACTCAGGCCAAGTAGAGACACTGGAGCACACTCTGTTTCATTGTGCAAGATTTGCCAAGATCAGAATGACCCAACCCATCATTGCTCCACTTCTATACAGTCATTTAACTGATGCTCTTAGGATTCCGTTAATCTTAGATAATCTTGATCCTTACTTCTGCGAAAGCGTAGCAAAATATCTTTTAAAGATTATAGACGCAACGCTAGATGGATACTAAGCACTAGATTGCTATCATCATAACAACAACAATGCTGCTTACATTAACTATTTGCTATTGGCACACAGTGCCTACCTCTGCCAGCAACCTTTGGGTTCACTGTCACGGTCACCCAAAGTCAAATGTGGGTGATTCATTGAGGGATGTCGTAGTTTTGTTATTGATTGCTAGATGGAGTGAGTGACAACTGAAGGCTGTGGCAACCTATGGGAGTCAAACCAATTGTTTGCCCATTTCCTCGCCCCCTATCCCTTGTTCTGTGTTAGGGTTAGGTGCCACTCTAACAAACTCTGTGTTTTATAGCGGAGTGTTGATACTATATGCTGTTGTGATGCCTGGGCTCTGTTGGTGGGTTTTTAGTCAGGTCTGTGGAGAGGTGTATAGGAATGGCACTTTTGACGAGTCCATTTGGACTAAACTATTGATGAGACTCTGAATGGCTGCTGTAACTATCTGTCTTTTATGGACAATTGTTTTATTGTATTTATTATTTTATTGTATTTATTGTTTTATTGTATTTATTGTATTTTGGAATGCCAATAAAGGCTATCATCATCTGTAAAATATTAGGTTCAGGGGCGTAACGAGGCAAACTGTAGCCCTGGGCAAAACCTGAGTTGGATGCCCCCTCATGGGCGGCCACTCCACCACGACCAAATTTGTTTTTGCATCAGGACATTGGTGCCTGCAGGGGGTGAATTTTTAGACCTATCAGCACCAAAATTTCAGCGTATCATCAGGAGACTGTCCCTATGCTAACCCCCAGGTTTGGTGAGGTTTGGTTCAGGGAGTCCAAAGTTATGGACTCCCAAAAGGGGTGCCCCTATCCCCCATTGTTTCCAATGGGAGGTAATAGGAGATGGGGGCTACAGTTTTGAGGGTCCATAACTTTGGCCCCCCTGAACCAAACTCCACAAAACCTGGGGGGTATCATCAGGGCAGTCTCCTGATGAGACTCTGAAAGTTTTGAGACTGTGCTTTCAGAAATGTGCCCCCCCCCAGCTTGCAACCCCCATTGACAGCAATACAGAAAACTCAATGCAGAACAAAGATTCTTGGGCAAATTTCTGGGATGTTCCTGCAGGGAGCACATTATTTGATGTATGGCACCAGAATTTCAGCGTATCATCAGGAGACTGTCCTGATGGGACCCCCCAAGTTTGGTGCTGTTTGGTTTAGGGGGTGCAAAGTTATGGACCCTCAAAGGTGGTGCCCCATCCCCCATTTTTTGCTAAGGAGATGGGGGCTAATCTAATCCCAAGAATTGAGGACTGGATAGAGAAAATTAAGAATATAAGTTTAAATGTACTATTATGCAGAGAAGGCTGAATTTAGATCATTGGGATCATTTAAAGTTGGCTCTGGTTTTCAGTTATTAATTGTAGTCAGTTGAAATCAGTAGTCAGTTGAAATCAGTAGAATTTCCATGCATTTGCAATTGATGTAAATATTTTGCAGTAAGGCCTTTGATGCGTTTTGTAAAACGAGTTTAATTTTTTTTAATTAACTTTGTAGGACCAAAGCATTGATGGTCACTACCTATGAAATTGACATCGGTGCATCTGCACTGTTATTAGCTCTGGAAAATGGGAAGGAGGAGACAGGCAAAAGTGGATTCTGCACAGCTTATAACAAGTTGCAATCGTTATAAATCAACTTGTTTTCCCTTTTAATAAATGGAAAACGAATTCATTTATAACGATCGCAACTAGTTATAAATATACTGTGTGGAATCCACTAAAGAGAGGCTGCGGGTTTTTCGGGTTACCTCAGAGGTGGGATCCAGCAGGTTCTCACAGGTTCCCGAGAGTAGGTTACTAATTATTTGTGTGTGCCGAGAGGGGGTTACTAATTGGTGATTTTGCCACGTGATTTTTGCCTTAGTTACACCCCTCCTCTCAGCAGTAGCGTGCAGAACTTGAAGCAGTCTAGCTGGTCACAGGCGTGCGTGGCAGCCTACGCCTGCTTGCATTCGTTTCCCACCCAAGGACCGGCGCAGTGGCTGCGTCCTTGCCACAGCCCCGCCCAGGAATGCCCCAGCCCCGTCATGCCTGGCCATGCCCCCGTCATGCCCCGCCCAGCCCCATTGGCGCTACGCCACAGTTTGAATCCCACCCCCATGGGAACCTGTTACTAACATTTTTGGATCCCACCACTGGGTTACCTGTCTGACGTTCTGTCAGTGACAGCAAGATGGCAGACAGTTGTTCAATTTCAAGTTATAAAGCCACCTGGGAGTGCCAAAATCCCTGTGCCAATGGCCCAGTTGGTTTTGAAAACATAGACAAAGGCTATTTTCCTTTTTAAAAGATAGCCAGTGTGGTGTGTGGTGGCTACAGTATCAGTATCCGGGAGACCCATGGCCAAATGCCCGCTCTGCCATGGAATCACTTGGGTCAACCTCTTTCTCTCAGCCTACTAGCCTATCTCATGGCAGTGTTGCTATGTTGATCAAATGAAAGAGGAAAGAATGATGTTGTAAACTGCTTTGGGTCTTCATTGGGGAGTAAGCAAAGTATAAATAAACATTTTTTTAAAAAATTATATTTATACCCAGCCCATCCCTGACAATAGCCAGGCTTAGGGCAGCTTACAAACAATTAAAACATTCTAGAAATACGGTCCTTGCAATAAAATTGGGGTATCAGAATCTAAAATTACATGTATAGATGGTGGTAAATAACATCCCGTTCAGTCTATAAGTATCTCAGTTATCTCAGGAGGGAACAAGACATAAAGAAGAAGAAGAAGAAGAAGAAGAAGAAGAAGAAGAAGAAGAGGAGGAGGAGGAGGAGGAGGAGGAGGAGGAGGAGGAGGAGGAGGAAGAGGAGGAAGAGTTTGGATTTATATCCCCCTTTCTCTCCTGCAGGAGACTCAAAGGGGCTTACAATCTCCTTGCCCTTCCCCCCTCACAACAAACACCCTGTGAGGTGGGTGGGGCTGAGAGAGCTCCGAGAAGCTGTGACTAGCCCAAGGTCACCCAGCTGGCATGTGTGGGAGTGCACAGACTAATCTGAATTCCCCAGAGAAGCCTCCACAACTCAAGCGGCAGAGCTGGGAATCAAACCTGGTTCCTCCAGATCAGAGTGCACCTGCTCTTAGCCACTACGCCACTGCTGCTCCTCAACTGGGTGACCAACTGGGTGACCTGCTGGCCTCAATTGAAAGCCCGGTGGTTTACCAGCCTGGGTTGATATGAAATAACCAGTTGCACTATTGACTCCCACAAAAGCAACTCCTACTCCGATGGCAAGACACTAACCTATACATCCGCTTTCCACCTCTTCTGGTGAGGCGTGAACCTCAGAAGGTGGTGCACCCCGGGACCAACGCTCTCCTGTCAAAAAGACCACATCCCATCACCGATCACAAAGAGTGCTGCCTCCTGGAAAAAGTTAATGGGCTATGCGCTGATGAGCCACTGCTTTTCAGAAGCACTCCGACCGTCTTTACCACGAGAGCTTCTGCTCTTGGCTGTGGTTGCAGTTTTGTTTTCTATATTAAGCTGGGAACGAGCAATGAAGGTCTTTGTCAAGTGACAGTTATCAAGAGCTCGCAGGGTTCAGTGAATCAGCCAGAAAGAAAGCTGCAAAGGTAGAAGGATCTTTTCGTTTTCTCAAATGTTCTTTACCTAAAATGTTTGTGTGTGGGGGTGTGTGTGTGTGTGTGTGTGTGTTCCTTATAAGAAGATGCAAATGAGTCTGATCTAGCTGTAAACTTCCTTTCCTTTATCCCAGGAAATTCACTTTGAAGATGTGGGATTAGCAGATATGATCCTTTCCCAAAGGAAATGAATACTGATTGTTTTTAAACGTAAAAAATGGAGGATAAAAAGTAGTCAAACAATATAGCATCAAAAAAGGGAGAGAAAATGTTTTCTGGGTACCTGTAGGATGAATTTCGGGCAATCACAATCCAGCGATTAGGAAAGGTCACCAGAAGAAATTCTGTGTATTGTGACATTTTAAATATATTTTTGGTTTACTTCAATATCTAAGGATGCTCAGCCTTTACAAAGGACAAGATAAATGGTTAAAAAGTTATCCCTTAAAGAAAATTGTGTACTGTGTAAATGCTTCTGGCAAGCGAGTTCAAAAAGATTGAAAATGGGACGCTGATAGCAATTAATATTGGCAAAACAATATAATTTAAAGTTTGCTGGGGGGGGGGGGGTTCGTTCCATCGAACAATGTTGCATTGCCATTTCAATCTTTTTTGTTGTTTGACAATGGGACTTCACCTCAGGGGAAAAATACGCCTACCAAGTAGAATGACAAACTAAAAAAAAAATCAAAAATGACAGGAAATATTTAAAAAAACAGTTAAAGGATTAAAAAGGAAAGTAAATAGATCTTTTCTTAATTACAAGAAGAATGACAAATTGCGATTCATTGCTGGCCATAATTTTGCCATTTTGTCTGGAATCATGGCTGAGCCACTATTTCACACAGCCTGCTCATGTTCACTCACTGTCTTTGTTTCCAGTGCATTTTTGTTGTAAAGAACAATGTGCTAGAACAAGAAAAGAAGTGTGTAAGCACGGGCCCTTTCCTTTTGGGCATTTAGCTTGGGCCAATTTTAGTATGCCACTACTGAGAACCACGTACCCATGATGCTATCTTAGTAAATTAGGGGGGGGGGGGTAGCTTTTAAATGTGACACTTGCCACGTGGAACAGTGCCGTGTGGTTGTCTTCACATGTGTGTGTACATTCCGTGGGGCTAATTGTTTTTATCAGACCCCTTTGTCAGAGGCATGAACAACTAGCACACCACCTGTGGGGTGTAGTGGTTAAGAGCGGTGGACTCTAATCTGGAGAACTGGTTTTAAGTCTCTGTTCTTCTACTCGAGTGACAGACTTTTATCTGGTGAATGAAGTGTGTTTCCCCACTCCTACATACGTAGCCTGCTGAGTGACCTTGGGCCAGCCACAGTTCTCTCAGAAGTCTCTCAGCCCCACCTACCTCACAAGGGGCCTATTTTGGGGAGAGAAAGGGGAGGAGATTGGAAGCTGCGTTGAGACTCTTTACAGTTGAGAAAACCGTGTAAACCCAAACTCTTCTCATAAGAACATAAGAACTAGCCTGCTGGATCAGACCAGAGTCCATCTAGCACTCTGCTACTCGCAGTGGCCCACCAGGTGCCTTTGGGAGCTCACATGCAGGAGGTGAAAGCAATGGCCTGCTGCTGCTGCTGCTCCAGAGCACCTGATGTGCTAAGGCATTTGCAATCTCAGATCAAGGAGAATCAAGATTGGTAGCCATAGATCGACTTCTCCTCCATAAATCTGTCCAAGCCCTTTTTAAAGCTATCCAGGTTAGTGGCCATCACCACCTCCTGTGGCAGCATGTTCCAAACACCAATCACACGTTGCGTGAAGAAGTGTTTCCTTTTATTAGTCCTAATTCTTCCCCCCAGCTTTTCAATGAATGCCCCCTGGTTCTAGTATTGTGAGAAAGAGAGAAAAATTTCTCTCTGTCAACATTATCTACCCCATGCATAATTTTATAGACTTCAATCATATCCCCCCTCAGACGTCTCCTCTCCAAACTAAAGAGTCCCAAACGCTGCAGCCTCTCCTCATAGGGAAGGTGCTCCAATCCTTCAATCATCCTTGTTGCCCTTCTCTGCACTTTTTCTATCTCTTCGATATTCCTTTTTGAGATGTGGCGACCAGAACTGAACACAGTACTCCAAGTGCGGTCGCACCACGGCTTTACATAAGGGCATGACAATCCTTGCAGTTTTATTATCATCTCCTTTCCTAATTATCCCCAGCATAGAGTTTGCCTTTTTCACAGCTGCCATGCATTGAGTTGACATTCCCATGGAACTATCAACTAAGATGGCCAAATCCCTTTCCTGGTCTGTGACTGATAGCACTGACCCTTGTAGCATGTATGTGAAGTCTGGATTTTTTTGCCCCTATGTGCATCACTTTGCATTTTTCTACATTGAACTGCATTTGCCATTTCTTAGCCCAGTCACCTAATTTATCAAGGTCTGCTTGGAGCTCTTCGCAATCCTTTGTTGTTCTCACCACCCTACATAATTTGGTATCATCTGCAAACTGGCCACCACGCTACCCACCCCTACTTCCAGGGCATTTATGAATAAGTTAAAGAGCACTGGTCCCAAAACAGATCCTTAGGGGACACCACTCCCTACATCTCTCCATTGTGAGAACTTCCCATTTACACCCACCCTTTTTTTCCTGTTCCTCAACCAGTTTTTAATCCATAGGAGGACTTCCCCTCTTATTCCTTCATTGCTGAGTTTTCTCAACAGTCTCTGGTGAGGAACTTTGTCAAAAGCCTTTTGGAAATCCAAGTAGACAATATCCACTGATTCCCCCTTATCCACATGCCTGTTCACACCCTCAAAAGAACTCTAGTAAGTTTGGAAAGACAGGACTTGCCTCTGCAAAAGCCATGCTGACTCTTTCTCAGCAGGTCTTGCTTTTCTACATGTTTAATAATTTTATCTTTAATGATAGATTCTACTAATTTACCAGGAACAGATGTCAAACTGACTGGCCTGTAATTTCCTGGGTCCCCCTAGACCCTTTCTTAAAGATTGGTGTGACATTGGCCATCTTCCAGTCTTCAGGGATGGAGCCTGATTTCAGGGATAAGTTGCATATTAAAGTGAGAAGATCAGCAATTTCATGCTTGAGCTCTTTAAGAACTCTTGGATGAATGCAATCTGGGCCAGGGGATTTGGTAGCATTTAGTTTATCAATGGCTGCCAGAACTTTTTCCTTGTCTACCACTATCTTTGTGAGTTCCTCATATTCACCTCCTATCAAGCTTGGTTCAGGTGCAGGGAATTTTCCTCCTCACCTCCTCTTGGGTGAAGACAGATGCAAGGAATTCATTCAGCTTCTCTGCAATCTCCCTGTCATCTTTTAGCACACCTTTTGTTTCTTCATCATCTAATGGAATTTCGTTCCCTAGCTGGCTTCCTGCTTTTGATGTACTTGAAGAACTGTTTTGTGCCTGGTCTTGATGTTTGCAGCCATGCATTCCTCATAATCCTTTTTGCCTCCCTTACAGCTAACTTGCTTCTCTTTTTGCCACCATTTGTGTTTCTCTCTGGTATTCTTCATCAGTTAAGTTGGACTTCCATTTTCTAAAAGACATCTTTTTTTTTCCTAATAATTTCCCTCAACCTCCCTTTTGTTAACCATGGTGGCTTTCTTTTGGACTGGGCTCTGCCTTTACTAACATGTGGAACACATTCCACTTGAGCTTTTAAGACTGTGTTTTTTAAATAACCTCCAAGCATCTTGGACAGTTTGGCCTCTCTTGATTTTCCTTTCAGCTTCCTGCTCACTATCCCCCTCATCTTTGAGAAATTTCCTTTTCTGAAGGCAAATGTAACTACATTAGTAGTTGTGACTTGTTCGCATGCAGAGTTTCAGTATTATGGGAGCAAGCCATTTTTTCTATGGCTCATTCCGCACATGCAGAATAATGCACTTTCAAACTGCTTTCAGTGCTCTTTGAAGCTGTGCGGAATGGCAAAATCCACTTGCAAACAGTTGTGAAAGTGGTTTGAAAACGCATTATTTTGCGTGTGCGGAAGGGGCCTATAACAAGCATTCATTTAACAAACCTCTTTCCGCAGGCTTTACTCATAAAAAGTATGAAAAATTGTTCTCAGAATGATCTACCTCACTGGAGTGTTGTTAGAACAAGCACAATATAGCTATGGAAGCACATTCGGTACAAAAATAATAACCAATGAAATTACTTGGAAAAAAACACCCTGCAGACAATTGTGAAACTCCACTAGTTGCAAAATGCCTTTCACATGCTAGATGAGGGTATTCTCCTAAGACTACCTGGCAAAGCTCCTATGCCTTGAACTGCTGTAAGACAGCCAGAAATTCAACAGATGCAGTTTTGCTTATCTTAGCATCTTTTTGGTTAGCGAAAATTCCGCCTGTTGAAATTCTGTCTGTTCTGCAATGATAAAGGCAACTCAGCTCTTCCTGCTTTATCCCGCAGGAGATTTCACCTTGGATTCACCTCAGTGAGCCTTGGAGATACCATTATGAATTATTAAGCAACCGTCTTTAATGACTCATGGAATATGCAGCTATAAATTCTGCTTTCCTTGCTCTTGCTCTGAACTTAAGGGCCAAATGACTCCCATTTCTTGTTTGTTTTTTTTACCAAGCCCTAAACTGCAAATGTCAATACCCATTTGGCAACACCACGCTGAAAGAACACAAATAACAGCAAAGCAACTCTGAGGCGCAATCACTAAGTTTAATAACCGCCATGTGGACTTTTCAGAGCAGCTGGACTTGATCAGACCAGTGGGCCATCTAGTCCAGCATCTGTTTCACATAGTGGTCAACTAGAAGCCATTGGAGGGCCAACACAGAACACAGATCTCCCTTAGATCTACCGGTATCTATTTATTTCATTTATATCCCATCTTTCTCCCCAGTGGAGATCCAAAGCAGCTTATAGTTCTCCGGTCCTCTGCTTTATCCTCAGAACAGCCCTGTGGAGTAGATTAGTCTGAGAGAGCGGGGCTGGCCCAAGGCCACCCAGCAAGCTCCCATGGCAGAGTGGGGATTCGACCCTTGGACTCCTAGATGCTAGTCTGACCCTCTAACCACTACACCATTTGGAGATTATTCAATACACTACAATGTACCACTCCAGCTAAAAGTACTAATGTACAAAGCCTCCTTTATATATGTAAATGTATGTATATATGTATATGTGTGTATATATATATAACTTTTTAATAAACCTGGAGACTGGAAATTCTACTTCACCCACAAAATCTTCAGGTATTTCCTACTCCAGAGCAGGCAACCCTACAGTTTGGGTGGCCCTCTGCATGCAACACGCCCCTTTCCCTTTCCTTTTTCCTGCGGAGCCTCACTGTCACGCGAAAGCCCAGTTTAGCTGAGAAAGGGGGAAAGCCCTCTAAAGGGTTAAACATCAGAGGCAAAATGGGGCCCAGGAGCAAGCTGTCTGATGCCATTCTGAAAATGGATCTTAGTCCCACCCCTACATTCACATTCCACCTATAGGCATCCCATAGTTCAGTGGTGGCGAACCTATGACACGCGTGCCAGAGGTGGCACTCAGAGCCCTCTCTGTGGGCACGCGCGCACAGAGTTTGTCATGTGGGGGGAGCAGAAAATCCCCCCCACACACACACACACACATCTAGGCTGGCCTTGCTTCTGAGTAAATCCTCCTAGGGTCGTGATTCACCCATTCGAAGTGTTGCACGGTTGTTTCACCGAGCTTACTCCTGAGTAACGTACGCCTCAGAGCAAACCGTTTTTTCTAAACGAAACCTCAGTATTCAGGTTAAATTGCCATGTTGGCACTTTACGATAAATAAGTGGGTTTTGGGTTGCAATTTGGGCACTCGGTCTCGAAAAGGTTCGCCATCACTGCCATAGTTTCATGATTAGATAAACTGATGGCTTTTTAACATTTTCTCTGAATAAAGTGGGGAAAATGAGAGGCAAATGAGTAGTTTGGATACTCCTGTTTATGTGGGGGGGGGGCTTATGGTTGCCTCGCGGGGAAAATGTCCTCATGCCAAGCAGCAATACAAACTGACAGCGGTCTTTGTAAGATTTACTATCACTTGCGCAGGATTTTGTACGTGACTGTATTAAGCAGCCAGGGTACAGTGAGTGGCTTTTCTAGTTTCTAGTGGGTCATTTTACACTCCAGTCAACTCAAAGGATGGTGAATTAAAAAAAATCTCCCCCACGTACTTACTTTAGCACTTTGCTGGATTTTCCATTGTCTCTTGGTCAAAAATGCCCATATTTATTTTTAACTTCAAGAGGTACTGTTTGAAATTTCCATATTGTTCACACTGTTTCTCGTTCCAATCATTTGGAGCTTTCTTATTCAGGATTCCATGAGACACAGGGCTGTTTCACCTAAGACTTAATGTGATATAGTAATTAGAGCAGCAGTGGGATCCAGCAGGTTCTCACAGGTTCCTGAGAGTAGGTTACTTATTATTTGTGTGTGCCAAGAGGGGGTTACTAATTGGTGATTTTGCCACGTGATTTTTGCCTTAGTTACGCCCCTCCTCTCAGCAGTAGCGCAAAGGACCTGAAGCAGTCTAGCAGGAGGTGCACCGGCGTGCGTGGCAGCCTGCGCCTGCGTGCATTCGTTTCCCACTCAAGGACCAGCGCAGCGGCTGTGTCCTTGCCACAGCCCCATCCAGGAATGCCCCGCCCCTGGAATGCCCGGCCACGCCCCCGTCGTGCCCCGCCCAGCCCCATTGGTGCTACGCCACTGTTTGATCCCACCACCATGGGAACCTGTTACTGTATATACTGGCGTATAAGACTACTTTTGAACCCTGGGAAATCATCTGTAAAGTCTGGGGTCGTCTTATACGCCGGGTACTCTTATATGGCGAATATATCCCAAACTCTATATTTTAACTGGAAAAGTGGGGGGGTCATCTTATACGCCCAGTCGTCTTATACGCCGGTATATACGGTACTAAAATTTTTGGATCCCACCACTGAATTAGAGTACTTGATTAAAGACAGGAAGACCCAAGTTCAAATCCAACTTGCATATGTGTAGATCCTTCAAACAAGATCTTGCCTCAGAGGAAGTCTTCTGCTCCAGGGAAACTTTTAACCATTAGCAGAACAGATCTGTGGAATCCAAACCAACACATACTGGGACATTGACTGGGGTTTTGTTTTGTTTTTTTACCATCAAGTCACAGATGACTTAGGGTGACCCCGTAGGATTTTCATGGTAGGAAATAGTCAGAGGTGGTTTTTCATTGCCTGCCTCTGTGTTAACAACCCTGAAATTCCTTGGAGGTCCCCCCCCCTCTAAATCCTCACCAGGATTGAGGCTGAAGGTGTGTAACTGGCAAGTTTTCATGCCAGAGTTGGGATTCCAACCTAAGCTTTCCAGATCCTACCTAGTTTGACATGTTAACTACTACACCACTCTGGCTCTTTGGATGCCAAGTTGACACAACGATAGAATAAAACCACTGCTGGGCCAGTCCATTGGTCCATTCTGTCCAGCAAACATTTTTTCACAGTACCTAAAAATTAGCCTGGCGAGCCAACAAACAGGGCATGGAGGACAGGGCCTTCTCCTGATGCTGCCTTCTAGCACCGCCTGCTTCTGAATGTAGAGGATGAAACCAGTGGTGGGATCCAAAAATTTTAGTAACAGGTTCCCTCGCCAGCCCCCCCTCAGCAAAGGGGGCAGAGGCATACCTAGGCAAACCTGAGCCCTGGGCAAAACCTGAGTTGGATGCCCTCCCCCCCATGGGCAGCCACCCCACCACGACCCCCCAAAATTTTTTTGCACCAGGTCATTTCTAAATCATCATCACATTGTAGAAAATGCCCAACTCACAAATCTGAACACAGCAATGGTGAAATACACATGTTCTTTGATAGAGACTGGTGAGATAAAAGGTACGAAAGGCTGAGAATCCATGAATTGCAGTTCCTGAAAGGGATTAACCCAGTTCAAGGAGTTACATTATTAGTCGCAATTGCTATATGGAACCTTCACGTTCAAAGGCAGTATGCCTCTCGGGGAGGCGAGGGCATGGAGATGGAAAAGCGGACCCAATTAGTAACCCCCTCTCGGCACACACAAATAATTAGTAACCCACTCTCGGGAACTGGTGAGAACCTGCTGGATCCCACATCTGGATGAACCAGAATTATGTACAAACATGAGAATTCCTCTTTGGGAAGCGGAGAAGAACCAGAACCAGATATATTGTGTCTGTGCTTGTTCTGGGGCTTCCTGTAATGTATTGCTGTAGGTATAGAGCATTTGCTCAATTGTCTGGTTAAAAGTCTGCTTTGGATTCTGTAAAGAAGCCCAGTAAATTTGTGTTTGTCTCTACCATTGTAGGTGCACACAACCATTACTGGCTGCAAAGCTGTGAAGGAGGCAATCGCAATGGAACTGAGACCCCTGCTTTCATTACCGGTCCGACGCATTGGATGATGTTTGCCTCCTGCAGCATCTCGTTCAGCGTTTGCAGCCTGGGATATCTAAGCCTAGAACCCAACTCACTTCGTAGAGCCCATGAGCAGCAAGAAGAATGCAGGATTTCTCAACTGCGACACCCCTTCTTCCAAAATCCACCTGGATGCAGTGGTCAAAAAGAATGGGGGAAAGCTGTACTAAACCTGCAGAAGAAAACTGAAAGATGCACTTCCTAAAAATAAATACATGCTTTTAGAACAAGATTTACAGGAACAAATGTCAACAAGCGCTCAAGGACTTTTGTCTCTTTAAATCCATCTTGAAGGATTCTTTGACCTGGTTAGGCTGTCCGTTCCCCCAAAACCTTGGGAGAATGCAACAAGCATCATTCCCATTTGCCCCTTCTTCCAAAGAAGTCCTGGGTCCTTACTTCCCCTCACTGAGGCTTTAAGGTAGCAGAATCTTTCATCAATAACATTGTCGTCGGTGCCGTCCTTGGGACTACCTGAAAACCAACATGGCAACCAACGTCTCGGGCTGCAACGAGCAGAATGACTTTTCCAAGCGCTTCTACGCCATCGTGTACACGATCATCTTGATCCCTGGACTGATAGGGAACATTTTGGCCCTCTGGGTGTTTTATGGGTACATGAAAGAAACGAAGCGGGCAGTCATTTTTATGATCAACCTCGCCATTGCAGATTTGGCGCAAGTATTGTCCTTGCCCTTGCGAATTTTCTATTACCTGTCAGAAAGCTGGCATTTTGGAAACGGAGTCTGCATGTTTTGCTTCTACCTTAAATACGTCAACATGTACGCCAGCATCTACTTCTTAGTGTGCATCAGCGTGAGGCGTTTTTTGTTCCTCATGTACCCCTTTAAGTTCAACAACTGCAAGCGCATCTACGACGTGTACATCAGCGTCGCCGGGTGGATCGTCGTCTGTGCGGGGTGCTTGCCTTTCCCCCTTCTACGACTGACATCTAACGGGACGCAGAACAGCGACAAATGCTTTGCGGATCTTCCCGTCATGGCCGTCGATAGCACCGTCAGCATCGCCATGATGGCCCTCGGCGAACTGTTTGGGTTTGTGACCCCTTTGCTGATCATTCTGTACTGTACGTGGAAGACGGCTTTATCTCTAAGAGAAAACAATTCCGTTTCCCAAGACCGTGGCGAGAAAAAGAAAGCGCTGAAGATGATCTTAACTTGCGCTGTGGTGTTTCTGATTTGCTTCGCCCCTTACCACATCAGCTTCCCTTTGGACTTCTTTGTGAAAGCCAAAAGAATCGAAGACTGCCAGGCTCGAAAGGTGATTTTGATCTTCCACACCATGGCCTTGAGTATCGCCAGTCTGAATTCTTGCCTGGATCCGGTCATTTATTACTTTACGACCGATGAGTTTCGAAGAAGACTTTCAGGGCAAGACTTGCAAGACAGCATCCAGCTCCATAACGCACACTATGGGAAAACTAACGGCCCTACACAGAACAGTGCGACAGCATGAATGCTGGAGTGTCTGACATACCTGCTGAAATGGTTTAACGTGAAGCAATGAGCCCAAATTCGTAAGCTTAACCCCAGCCCTAAAGCTCCAGAGCCCTTGCCGATCTACCGTGTTTCCGCGAAAATAAGACAGTGTCTTATATTAATTTTTGCTCCCAAAGATGCGCTGTGTCTTATTTTCAGGGGATGTCTTATTTTTCTGCTCCACAGCTGCATGCTCTGGTGTTCTGTTCGACGGGCATGCTTCCAAACAAAAACTTTGCTACGTCTTACTTTTGGGGGATGCTTTATATTTAGCACTTCAGCAAAACCTCTGCTACGTCTTATTTTCAAGAGATGTCTTATTTTCAGGGAAACAGGGTACCTATAGGTTGCCTTTAATGACTTGATAGTTTGACCTGGAGTATAAATGTCACCTTTTGCTTGCACATAACCCCTGACAGGGGCATACTGCCCAGGGGGACATATGGGGTCAAATGTATCCAGGTTGCAGCCATTTAGTCACTTGGGGGGTGGAAAATCACCCCCACGCCCCTCCTCCTTCCCCACAAGTCCATACACTGACTTCAAGACAAGTGACTTGACTTAATGTGATGGTGACTTTGAGATGACCTGATGCAAAAAACCAGTGTTTGGTCATGGTGGGGGAGGGCGGCTGCCCACACGGCGGGGGAAGTTGTGTATGTAGAAAACTCAGATTTTGCACCGGGCTACATTTCCCCTAGATGCGCCTCTGCTGCCTGCATGTGTATTTGAACAGCATTTGCTATGAGTTGTTCTTGTACCGAGTAATAAAAATGCAGAACGGCAGTCAGTGGTGGCTAGTGGCGTTTTCAGCCAGCCAACCAATGGGATTCATGTCTTTTGCATGTATATTTAGTGCATAATCCCATTGACCTAGAATAGCCAACTAGGGCGGGCGGGTGACCGAAGCAGCCTTATCTGACTTCCAGATGCCCAACCAAACCAATGAGGTGGTTTTTGAGGGGGGGTGGGGGAAAGGGCTCCGTTTAATCTGTAATAGAAAAGAAGCTAACAGCCTCTGGTCACATATTTCATGTGCATTTTCAGTCAATGGCACATACCCTAAACATGAAGATGATTTATCCTGCTTAGTGTTGCCAGCAGCCCTGGAGAAAGTCGTTCCTTTTGTAGTTGCTTAATGTGGGGAAAGGGAGCTTTTCTTGGTGTGGAGATCAATAGCATCCCTCGTAAATGGTGGCGTAACATGATGTCAAGTCCCAGAAGACTCCATAGAATTTTCAAGGCAAGAGACAAGCAGAGGTAGTTTTCCATTGCCCGCCTCTGCATAGCAACCCTGGACTTTCTTGGTGGTACGGCAGAGGCTGGGTGGGGCATGATGCCTTGGGCTCGGGCCGGTGCGTGGGCATTCCAGGTGTGGGCATTCCAGGGCATGGTGGAGGCGTTCCAGGGCATAGCGTGGCAGGGAAGACGGGGGTGTGGCGGGGCGCAGGATGAACGTTCCCCCTCGCTCCTCCCCTGTGGTACGGTCTCCCCCGTCCATTTCGAGATCTGAGAAGACTGGGCTAGCCTGGCCCATCCAGGACAGGCCACCTGGTGTAGAAGATCGCATTAAGGCTTTATTGAAGGGTCAGGAGTTTCTCTCTCTCTAGGAAGCTGACACAGGAATAAACCTGATTTGCCTCTTAGAACAGGAAAGTTCCCGGCAGGAACAATCTAACAAGCTGATCTTGCATTTTAGTTTACTGTGGGCTTTTTCGCACGGTTTGTTCTTGAATTAAGGCAATCCGCATCGACATCCTGACCTTTTTGTTGCTGTTTCGTCACTTGAGATCATTCACACATCACCAGGTTGTTGTGGATGTTCTTGTTGCTTCAGAAACCCCTTGGTTTTGCATTGCCCTGGAATGCAGTACAAACGAGAGTTCCGATTGGCTGTTGTGCCATCCAAGGGCGTGTTCCGTGTGACGCTTGGCCCCCGTCATCACGAGCTAACGAGTCAGTGTGATTTCACTATCTCAGTGTACCACTGCGTTGAGAACTCGCTATCTCGAGATATCGGGGCGGCGTTGGAAACAATGCAGTGCATGAGTGACCGCGAGGAGGGGTGGGAGGAGAGTGAGATGGAAACGAAACAGTGAAATGTGCATGCTCAACTGGCAAGCTCTACCGCATCCTGATTGGTTGGAGGAAATCGCATCACACAGTGGGCGTGATCCCTCGCAGTAGCTTGTTCCAGTTGCGTTTTGCACCTAGGCACCAGATTGTGGGGGGAATCCGTTTTATCAAGAAAGTTGCACAATTATCGAGCGACAGGAAAAATGTGAGACAAAGGCTGAAATGAGCGACAGATTAGGGGTCGGGCCACATTACGGCTCAAGTGTGTGCGAAAAAAAGGCAGAAACCGTGATGACCTCATATATTAAATCAAGAACAAACCGTGTGTGCGAAAAAGTACCTATGAGATGGCTGCAGAAATTCCATTACTGCATAATGTCAACAGCCCCCACCACCTGTGGTTTTTTGGTATAGTCATGGATATTCAGAGGTATACGTCTTCTAATGCTGGAGGCTCTATTTAACCATCACAGCTATGTTGTCAGACCTGCCTTGCATGAGGGTATCTACTTTTACTAAGCTTGTGGGCATGATGATGTTTAATGAGCGAGATCTGGAGAAGTAATTCCAAAATCATAGCTCCCCCACCTCCCTGCAAATATGTCTGCTAGCCTCGTACTACTTATGAGAGAATGGTATTGGTTATTGTTATTTATTTCATGCAAAGTCCACTTTAATGGAATCAGAGATTTCGAGACTCCAGAACCGGTATTAAAGAGGATGGATCTATGCTTGGACATTGCTCATTCCTCATGGTCAGTCAGTGGGCGGAATGGGTCTCTTGGGCAAAGAAATAAACATATTTGCCACACAACGGGGTAAGGGAATTTCCTTAAAACGGTACCCTTGATCTGAGACTGAACGGTGTGTTATGTGTATTTTTTGTACTAGCCAAAAATGCTGTGAAGTGTTGAACTGTTAATTTAAAATTCCTGATGGAAATAATTTATATGAAAACGTTTTATTTTTCTTACAATAAATCCAGTGATTCTCTGACATCCAGTTTAATGTTGAATGAAACATGCATGCTGCTACATACTGCATGCACTGGAGGTGGGGTGGGGATGGTATTTAGGACAAATGGAGATGTGTGTTTCCAAGTTCCATAAGAAGGGATGCCAGCTTCAAGGTGGATCTCCAGCCATCACCTGGAGGTTGGCAACCTTATCGATAAGCCCTGCCTGGATAATCTTCCTTAATTAGGGTTACCCATTCTAGGTTAGGAAATTTCTGGAGATTTGGGAGTCCAAAGGCCCGTTTTCTCTGGGGAAAATGATCTCCCTTGTAATTCTTGAAAATCTCTACCCTCTACCTGGAGTTTGGAGGAGGAGGAGGATCATCCACAGGCCAACTGAAATGTACATCACAGAGGCCCCTTCCGCACATGCAGAATAACACACTTTGAATTCACTGTCACAATTGTTTGCAAGTGGATTTCGCCAATTCTCACAGTAAAATCCAGCTTCAAAGTGGATTGAAAGTGGATTGAAAGTGCATTATTCTGCATGAGCGGAAGGGGCCAGAGTTAGTTAGTTAGTTAGTTAGTTAGTTAGTTAGTTAGTTAGTTAGTTAGTTAGTTAGTTAGTTAGTTAGTTAGTTAGTTAGTTTCTCCCATGCTAAGTAGCATATCAGGGCAACAAGTGCTCTCCAGTAGTTCCAGTTTTTGGCGAGTGTTTCAGCCTCTTCCCATGCAATATTCAGTGCCTTCAGGTCTGGCTCAAATGTTCTCCTCCAGGTGTTTTGGGAGCGTTCAAGAAGAAGAAGAAGAAGAAGAAGAAGAAGAAGAAGAAGAAGAAGAAGAAGAAGAAGAAGAAGAAGAAGAAGAAGAAGAAGAAGAAGAAGAAGAAGTCGACTCAAAGAGGCTTACAAACTCCTTTCCCTTCCTCTCCCCACAACAGACACCTTGTGAGGTCGGTGGGGCTGAGAGAGTTCGGAGAGAACTGTGCCGAGCCCAAGGTCACCCAGCAGACTTCTTGTGTAGCAGCAGGGGAACAAATCCAATTCACTAGATAGGAGTCTGCCAGTCATGGGAAAGAGTAGGGAATCAAACCTGGTTCTCCAGATTAGAGTCCACCTGCTCCTAACCACTACACCACTCTGCCTCTCTCCTTCCTATGCTGTAACAAGTCTGATAAGCTCTGGGTGACCCTGATTCTGATCCCTATATTTGACCTGGAATTGCTCTCGTTTTTTGGAACGTCCCAAGAACTTGTTTAATGGGCATTCGTAAGTGTTCAGTGAGACACTTGCAGAAATGCATGGTTGTATGCGAACACACCTGCCTGCCCAGCCTCCTGGTTGCTTCCACACCCTTCCTCAAACTGTAGCCCTGCCTTTCAGAAAGTGTGGGGAAGTGTCCTGCTGTAGGAAGGATTCCTTAAGGAGAGGATGGCCTCCAGCTGCAGTTTGTTCCATCAAGGACTCTTCCCAATCCCCTCCAACATGATTGTCCACCAGCGTATGCAGGAACTGTAGTTTCAGGCAATCTAATCAGAAGTTCTCCCAGAAACTGTTAAGCCCATCGAAACACAACCATTCAGTACACTCCAAAGCTGCCGGTTGCACTGCTGAAGAACGTTACAAGAAGCCATCGGTACACATACATTTTGCTTTGGAGTTGGTATGCTTGCCAACTCCCTATTGGAAAATTCCTGGGGATTTGGGAATGGAGCCTGGGCAGAGTTTGAGGAGGGGAGAACTTCAGCAGGAATTTGACACCGTGGAGTCTGCCCTTCCCAAAGCAGGCATTTCCCCCTGGGGAGTTTATTATTATTATTATTATTATTATTATTATTATTATTATTATTATTATTATTATTATTATTATTATTATTATTATTATTATTATTATTGGATTTAATATACCGCCCTATCCCCGAAGGGCTCAGGGCGGTGAACAATATAAAATATTATATATAAAAACATACATACAATTTAAAACAATTACGTTCTAAAATAATGTCCCACGAAACCCATATATAACCTCCCCAGAAAGGAATAATGGGTCCCGATGATGTTAGGGACCCCTGTAAGCAGAGGGGGGGGGCAGAGGCATCATCAGCGGCTGGTCTCTCCAAAGGCCCGGTGGAACAACTCAGTCTTACAGGCCCTGCGGAACTCTCCAAGGTCCCGCAGGGCCCGGACAGCTGGTGGTAGAGTGTTCCACCAGGCCGGCGCCATAACCGTGAAGGCCCTGGCCCGAGTGGAGGCCAGCCGCGTCATTGAGGGGCCAGGGATCTCCAGTAAGTTGGCCTCTGCTGAACGCAGAGGTTGAACCGGGACATATGGGGTAATGTGGTCCTGAAGGTACGAGGGTCCCAGGGTTGGTCTCTATCATCTGGCAATCCAGATGACAGAGTTATCTAGAGATCCGGGGTCCCACCTGAAGGTTGGCAGCCCTAATTTCACATCAGGAAAACAGCATGAGGGAGACTTTTGCCCCTTCTCCTTGAGGGTCATGGATCTGATCCAAATTGGGCCCACTTACATCTGGAAATTAGGTTTCAGGAATTGCTGGAACTCTCTTGTTGGGAACATCCACTTTGGCAGGATTCCAGGCAGACCTGGAAACAGCCCAAACTGGAGTTAGGCCCATCCGTCCATGTAATGTTTCTGTTCCCTCTGTATGGTATGAGGAAGGCTTATGAGGGCTCTTAACAGTGTTATACTCCATCGGTTAAAAGGTAACTAGTGGCGTATCTAAGGTAGGGCAGGTAGGGCACGTGCCCCGGGTGCTACTTCAAGTGGGCAGCATCCCTGGCCTGCCTTCCCTCCCGCTTCATCTGCACGATCTGTGTGCCTTGCCTCACTCCACCTGATGCCCAGCCCCTTGGCACTACTCAGCCACTGGCCCACCCCACCCCACCCCAAGCCAAGCCAAGCCTCAAGGAGAGGCTCCCTTGCCAATAGCCAGTAACAAGAGCCATGGCCAGCCAGAAAAATGGACCAACCCCCAGGCCAGATACCTTGAGGACACTGTGACATTGAGGGGCATGTCAGAGTAATAGGCACTTTCCCCATAGATCAGCGGTGGCGAACCTTTTCGAGACCGAGTGCCCAAATTGCATCCCAAAACCCACTTATTTATCGCAAAGTGCCAACACGGCAATTTAACCTGAATGCTGAGGTTTTAGTTTTTAAAAAACGGTTGGCTCCAAGGCGTGCGTTACTCAGGAGTAAGCTTGGTGGTAGTCGGTGGCTTTGCTTTGAAGCAACCGTGCAACTCTTCCAATGGGTGAATCACGACCCTAGGAGGGCTTACTCAGAAGCAAGCCCCATTGACAGCAACCGAGCTTACTCCCAGGTAAAGGATCTTTAGTTCTTCGCATGAAAATCAGTGGGGTTTAACAGCGCTTAACAGGGTTACTTACACTGCTTCCCCAAAACTAGGTCTTAGGTTTAATGCTAATAATCGATCCCAGCGGCCCAGGCCAGCCTAGATGTGTGGAGGAGGGGGGCGACTCTGTTTGCGCGTGCCCACAGAGAAGGCTCTGAGTGCCACCTCTGGCACCCGTGCCATAGGTTCACCACCACTGCCATAGATACACTCCTGAGGATAATCTAGTTGCAGATATGCAGTTTGGGCCTCAGCTTATAGACTTTTTTTAAAAAGTTACTAATAAATTTGCCTCAGCAATAAGCAGCTCAGAACTGAGCTGACAAAAAGCCACTGCAAAGTCAGGTGCCAATTTCCAGCGCTATTCACTGCTGCCAGTAACTAGAAGAGGAAAATTTCCCCATTTTGCATACGGGCTCGGCTTATGGAAATTTCACCTCACTTGTGCGGTATTTTGTATCTCTTGACACATTTTTTTTAAAAGCTGAAACTATATATAGCTGTGATGAAGGGGGACTTTTTTCTAGCAGAGCAGAGACACTGCAGGCTTGTTTGGATGGTAAACGTCGATGTTATTCAGTTGGGAATACAAATGCAAATCAGACCACAAAGTAATGTTTACATGAATATTTGAAGCTGCCTCATACAGAATCAGCCCATTGGTCCATTAAGGTCAGTGCTGTTTCCTCACAGTAGCAGCGGCTTTCGAGAGTCTCCGGTGGAGATTTTTCACGTCACCTCCAATGTGATACTTTCAGCAGGAGATGCTGGAAACTGAACTTGGGATTTTCTGCATGCCAATCCGACACTCTTCCAGGGTGCTACAACCCCATCCCTTGATGTCTGGTTTTGGCCAGCTGAAGGCGGAAGGAGGGCTGTAGTCTGTCTTAAATTGTTTCAACCCTTTTTCCATAAGTTAGCTGTGTTCTCTTTCACACATGATGCTCGCCAGGTTTAATGTTATGCCTTCTGCCTTGTTACATGGCAGATTTAATAAGCAAGAAAAGGCCAAAAGATTGAGCCCATGTAACGACGGTTCAGTTGAATCTCTGGCCCACCAAATACTACACTGTCTCAGATTCAAGGAAATCAGATCCAAGTATATGAATCTTACTCCTTTACATTTACCCCAACTCCCCAATTTAATTAGATTACACTACTTGTTGGACAACCCTGATCCTTCTCTCTGTATGATAGTGGCAGACTTTCTCCTGGAAATTACTAAACGCCAGTAGATTTCCTTCGACCCAACATTTATTTCCTGTATTGTATATGCTTTTTAATCCGTTTCTTATTATTGTTGTATTGTTGTCTATGACAATAAAGGCTTGCTAAGAAATGCTAAGAAAAGTTAGCTGTGACTCGATGGTGCACTCACAAACAAGAATAGTAGCAGAGGCAGAATCTGGTCCATTGATTAATTGAGAACTATTCCAGCTAATTGTATTTGGATCGAGGCCAGCTTGCCTTCGCCCTGGATGCCCCCCTTCTTGCCTCTCTGGTGACAGGCCTGCTTCAAAACAGGAAGGCAGCCACCTGCTCCGAGCACTCGGCGAACAGGCGATGGGTGACAGCTCTCGTTTCTTTCTTCTCGCATTCGTTTCTCCGCTGTCACCCGAACAACTGGCAAGCAGGAAACCGCAGGGCGAGCAAAAGGTGAAAAGAGTCGCTGCGGAAGGCAGGCCGAGATTCAAAGAAGTGTGAATTGCTCAGTTGCAGAAGAGTAACGGCAAATAACATAGACAGCGGCAAGAGAGAGTATATTAGACAGTTCAGAGGAGTAATAGATGTCATGTATTACAGGAAGCACCCCCCCTACCCCCCAGATGCAATGCAGAGGCACCAGCCAGTCTGGCCTTGCTTAAAATTGCCTCCCAGATTCATATTTGGTGACCAGTTACATTTGGAAGGAAGAGGGGAATTAAAAGCCTTTGGCACAACAGAGACCCAGTTAACTCTCTGCTACGGAGATCTCCAGCCAGGCACACATTTTATGAGACTGGACTCCTCCCAAATGTCTCAGACGGATGTCTATTGAACTGTCCCATGGAAAGAAGCCATGGGTGGCTGTGTTAGTTAGTAACTATAGGTTAGCCAACTTTGGACTGGGAAATTCCTACAGATTTTGGGGTGAAGCCTGGGGAGAGTGGGGTATAATGCCATAGAGTCTTCTTCTCAAGCGGGGCTGATGTCTGCAGCCTAGAGATCCCTGATAATTCCAGGAGGTTTGCAGACACCACCTGGAGGTTGGCAACTCTATGGCAGCAGCAAATGAAGAAGAAGAAGAAGAAGAAGAAGAAGAAGAGGAGGAGGAGTTTGGATTTATCGCCCCCCTTTCTCTCCTGCAGGAGACTCAAAGGGGCTTACAATCTCCTTGCCCTTCCCTCCTCACAACAAACACCCTGTGAGGTAGGTGGGGCTGAGAGAGCTCCGAGAAGCTGTGACTAGCCCAAGGTCACCCAGCTGGCGTGTGTGGGAGTGTACAGGCTAATCTGAATTCCCCAGATAAGCCTCCACAGCTCAGGCAGCAGAGCTGGGAATCAAACCCGGTTCCTCCAGATTAGATACACGAGCTCTTAACCTCCTATGCCACTGCTTGTCTAAGGGTACCTTAAAGTCTCACAAAATATCTCCCAGCATAAGGAACAGGGTTTCTGCTCGCCTTTGTTTGTAGGGTTGCCAGTTCTGGGTTCAGAGCTCCCTGGAGATTTGGGGTTGGAGTTTGGGGACAGTGGGGTTTGAAGAGAAGAGAATGCCTCACAATTCACCCTCCAAATAATTCATATTTTCCAAGGGAGCTAAACTTTGTAGTCTGTAAATCAGTTGTAGTTCTGGGAGGTCTACGGGCCCCACCTGAGATGGGTAACTCTGCACTATGCCATGTTTGGAAGAGATTCACATTCACATTTCAGAGGCTGTGTTGGAAAGCCTGAGGGCTTCCATATCAAGGGGATTTATTCTTGCATACATGGGAACACCAATGTGGACCCAGGAGCTGGACTTCAGCCCGAGAGGCCTGTGTTCAAATCCCCACTCCGCTATGAAGCTCACTGTGATGGACTGCAGAGAAAAGTGTGATTTTTAAAGTTCAAATCTGTCAGGAGCAAATATGGTTTACAATCAGAGGGTGGCACAGAGGCCTAGGAACAGGGATTGGCTGAGGCAACCCTGCACCTTGATTGGTCACAGAAGACTTGATATCATCAGGAAGCAGGAGGATATTTCCCTGTGTAAAACCATCTGAGAAGTTTTTGAAGTTCCTGAAGTGAAGAGTTAGTAGCCTTTGCAGTGACAAAACATAACAGCTATGAGGAAAGTAGCAGCAGTCAGTATGTGATTCTTAACCGATAGTGTGACAGCCCTGTGTGCTGCAGTGGAAAGCAAATATACACAGACTAGGAGAACTCGTGATTAGGTTATTGAGGGCCCAGGCTGAAGGGCTTATATATAATTGTACCAGTAGCTGGTTACAGACCAAGTGGGCACACGTAAGGGTCCTCAGCAGTTCCTGTCAGCCCTACTCAAACTGCCACCCCTTGGGTATACTGATAGCTCTGTGAGGGGATTTTTATTTTTCACTTCAAAGGTGACTGCTCTTACCAGGCTGGATTGGGGTACCCTTAAATGACTCTTAAGGCTTATTAACAAGCAAAAAAAAGAAGAAGCGTTTATTTATAGAACTAGCAGGGTACCTGCGCTTCGCTACGGGGAGTGGATCCCATCAGTGTCCATGCCTATCCAGAATGGTTATGGTGCATCAGAAGTCTGCACTATCAGACATCAAGCTGGCAGGCAGATGTAATGTTTTGTGTGTGTTTTTGAGCTGCTGGCTTCAAAACATGGCACCAGGGATGTTATCAAATCCCCTGAACATACAAAATCTCAGTTTCTGACACCTGTTCTTTCCATTAGGGATGAAATTGCACATTTTCCTGGCTGCAATTCTAGTTAAAACAGATGCTCGTTTTTCCATCAATTATGGTGAAGTCTAACACGTCTCTTTCCCTTCAGGCTAATTTGGGAACCTAATCTCAAGTGAGTATGCACCCAACCTCTTGACCTTTGAAAAGAATAATGGTTCTATCCTTGTATAGCAGGTACAGCAGTGGCGTAGTGGCTAAGAGCAGGGGCACTCTTATCTGGAGGAACCGGGTTTGATTCCCAGCTCTGCCGCTTGAGCTGCGGAGGCTTATCTGGGGAATTCAGATTAGCCTGTACACTTCCACACACGCCAGCTGGGTGACCTTGGGTTAGTCACAGCTTCTCGGAGCTCTCTCAGCCCCACCCACCTCACTGGGTGTTTGTTGTGAGGGGGGAAGGGCAAGGAGATTGTAAGCCCCTTTGAGTCTCCTGCAGGAGAGAAAGGGGGATATAAATACAAACTCTTCTTCTTCTTCTATATGCAAATTATACTAAGCAACTTTATTTAGTATGTTTTCACCCCAGCCATCCTTAATGCTGAGGACAGCATCCATCGGTTTCCCTCTTTTTCATTCTCATGACAACTCTGCGAAGTAGATTAGGTGTGGGACTGGCTTCAGACCCAAGAAGCATGCATGGCAGACCGGCGATCTGGACATGAGCCTCTCAGATCCTTATCTGACATATTGAATACTACACCTCACACTAAGTCTGTGAAGTACGAATCATCCCAGTATTTGAGGACAAGGAACTGGAGCATTTACTGCCCAGGTAAGATTCAACCTGTCTTGCCCACTGTACTACCCCAGTCCTTATGAAACTATGCAAAATACTGAAGATATACTGAGTCATAGGTGTCAAACAAGCAGCCCTCCAGATGTTACGGACTACATTTCCCATCATCCCCTGCCAGAATGATGCTGGCAGGGGATGCTGGGAACTGCAGTCCATAACATCTGGAGGGCCGCGAGATTGACACCTGTGTGAGGGATTGTACCGAGAAAGATCTGCCCACTTTCTGCCCTGGATCACTTTGTAGGACCCATGAGGCTATGGAACAGTAGCTCTGCCAATCATGACTTAGCAAGCTGTTTGAAACCACTTGACCCAGGTGTGGTTCAAAGCTATATTTAAATATAAACCAGACAGAGGAAAAAGTCAGTAGCCCATAAATATTTATGAACTGGCATGCATCATAAGGTTACTTGAGAAGTAGGCCTGACGAGATATTTGGTGAGCACAAAATATTATTCAACTCAGCTTGCTGCTGCAGAAGAGCAGGAACAAAACTGGTTTCAGAAGAAAGCTGGAACCTAAAGCCCCCATCACGGCCCCACCCACCTTCTGCGCTGGGTTTTCCCCCTTCCACGAACAGAAGCAGATACTTAAGCATACAAACATCACTTTGCATAGCTACTGGCTCCCCGCACACACACACACTTCCCACGCAGTTCTTCAGCTTCTAGTGCGAGAGCTTCAGTTATCATTGCTACTGCCCGTGTTTCTCCCAGCCATCCTGTGGGGATTTGAACCACCCCCGTTCCCCAGATCCTAATTTGGATGACTCGCTCACGGAAACAGCTGGCACGGAGACTATTCTCTTTTGTGTCTTCAGCTCTTCCTCAGTCGTGCGAACCTGCTTTGCATGTTAAAACACTGTCTTGAGTTCCCCCTGAAGCAACTTCCTTTCTCTGTCAGTTAGAGAAGAAAGCCATTACCCCCACCCCAGCTCCTTGGAAACTTCTGGAATGGGCTAATGGCTATGGCAGTGATGGCAGATGATGGCACTCGGAGCCCTCTCTGTGGGCACGTGCACACAGAGTTCCTCATGTAGGGGGTGGAAAATCACCCCCCCCCCCGCCCACACACACACACACCCCTACGCTGGCCTGGGCCACTGAGCACGACATGCGTGCACCGTGGTGGGCAGGGAGGACTCGGCTGGCGGGCCTGGTGCCTGTGCTCCAGGTGGCTGCTGCCCGAGGGGGGGGGGCGCAGAGGAGGCAGAGATGCTAGAGAGGCACAGAGCGGTGCGCACGGGACTTGCTGGAGACTAGAGCAGATTGGCAACTGCTTGAGTGGGTGGGGTGGAAGAAGAGGGAGCCAACTGGTTTTTTCTAAACTAAAACCTCAGCATTCAGGTTAAATTGCTAGGTTGGCACTTTGCGATAAATAAGTGGGGTTTGGGTTGCAATTTAGGCACTCGGTCTCAAAAAGGTTCACCATCACTGGGCTAATGGCATACGACTAGGATCCAGGAGAGCCAGGTTTGAATCCGCTCTCAGACATGGAAACTTGTTGGGTGACCTTGGGCCAAGTTCTCAGCCTAGCCTTCCTCATAGAGTAGTTATGAGAATAAAATGGAGGGGGGGGGATTGTTGTAAACTGCTTTGGAAGACAAACTGGGGGTGGGAACAGGGTACAAGTATCTTAATTACCAGAAGCAGGGGTGTCCAACTCTGGTCATGCCAGCAGGGACTGCTGGGAATTGTAGTCCATGGACATCTGAAGCGCCACTGTTGGACACCTGACTGGCTCCATTCTCGACATTGAGGGGCTTCTCCAGAAGCAAACATGTCAACAGCACTTGATTCTACTTGTTCAAAGCAAGTAAGGGGAGATATTTGTTCTCCAGCTATAATCTGCAAACCTGCAGGGTAGCAATGTAAGTAGATATACTAAGGCTGCAGAGGAACATTAACAACATCGGCACTAACATCTTACTGTCTTGTTTTAATTCTTATTACTAGCCCGTAAGGTCGGTAGTTCAGTGTGATCCCATTTTTGTACAGCAGGGAGAGGAAGGAGATGAAATTGTGTGTGGGGGGGGGAGGGGGGGTTACTTCCAGCCACCTAGCTGCTTCCTTTGATGACCCTTGCCAGATTATAGCTCCAGTGCCTGAACAATACGATAGACAGCTCTCAGGACACTGCTAGTTGATGTCAATGGTTTTTAGCATGGTGATTTAAAGTGATACTAATCTTACAAGTGACAGGAAAAATCCAAATCTCTATTTAACCCAAAGACATGGCTTTTAAACTTGCAAATAAGTCTGTCTTCAGTTTGCCAAATTAATTTTCGTAAATGGCTATAAAACTCATTTTGACTGGACACTATAGATGTGGAGTTTGCAAACTGTGCCCCCTGTCTTTGAGTAACATGGAAATTAACTGGATTTTCAAATTGCAATACAACACAATGCGTATATTTTATTTTTTGCCTGTTAAGAAAATTCATCTGGGAATAACAATGCACTCGGTCTGAGCGCGCATAGCTGAAGTAATAGAAGTAATATCAGAACACAAAATATGGATGAACCTCTGGTGACACATTTCAGATTGCAAATGCCTTAGCAGACTAGGTGCTCAGGAGCAGCAGCAGCAGCAGCAGCAGGCCATTGCTTTCACATCCTGCCTGTGAGCTCCCAATGGCACCTGGTGGGCCACTGCGAGTAGCAGAGAGCTGGACTAGATGGACTCTGGTCTGATCCAGCAGGCTAGTTCTTATGTTCATTGAACCAAACATAGGGACACTGAACTGAGGTTTGCAGTTTTACGACATTTTCCAGCAACTAGACATATGGATTTACGGAAATTAATTTTACAAACTGAAAACAGACTTATTTTTAAGTTTAAAAGTCACATCTTTGGGTTAAATAGATTTGGATTTTTCCTGTCACTTGTAAGATTAGTATCACTTCAAATTATTACTTGGGAATTCCCAGCTGAAACTCATGAGGGTCTTATAGGAATGCAGCGTAAGTCCTTTCTTTAGAAATGATATTCAGCCCAGAGGGGTGGATCAACTCTGCAGGAGAGTAAATGTGAGAGCATTATGAGTACTAATTATTATTATGTAGTATATACTGTTAATATATTGATGGGCGATTGAGGGGTTTACATTACACTTGCATGTTTTCAGTCCTAATGTTATATGCATTATATAATGTTGTGCAATGCTTATTATTTATATTTCATAGAAACCCGCTGTTAATAAGGCTAAAGACAAAAGCAAAAAGGAATTATTTCTGAGGAAGACGCTTCAAAAACGCTACTTTATGTACAAAGCGTTCAAATAGTGGATTAATACATTTTGGGGATTCAATTACATGGAACTTGGTCCTCACACCAATTGAGCCCAAGAGGCCTTTGCCATTTATTTTCTATTTTTGGTTTCATTGGATTACATTTATGAGAAAGACCACCTTACATCTTTGTTTGTATTTACTGTAGAGTAACAGTTTGGATATTCAATGAAACCTGGACATTTGTGTATAATTGTATTGTATGAACTTCCTATGCATGATATTTATTCACTGAGCTGATTTAATATAAATGCATATGGGGATTTGGATCGTGAGGATAATTTGGTTATGACGCTTTTACTGCCTCAGCCTGGGTACTGCCCGTTGTCTTACATGTACAGGAAATAAGACCCCATAGCAGAGCACCAAAAATATTTTATGAGACATTTCGCAACACGACAGTATCTGTTTCCCCCTACTGCAAACTTGACTGTTCATATCCTTGCTTGGTACAATGAAAACAGAAAGTTGTACATTTTCTTTAGTTGGATGCTTGCATCATCTAGTGGACAAATGCTGCTGTTTCAAGCACGTGTCAAGCTAAGCTGCAGGAAGAGGGATAGCCTTCTACAAAATAAGACAGGAAATATCTCGCAGTGTTGCAAGAATCAAACAGGAAATAATGGGCTGGAGCACACACACGCCTGAAGACTCCTGCAGTCCCAGCAAACCCCTGCAACACATCAACTTTGCAAAACAGACGCATCAAGTTAATAATCTAGAACCAGGGGGCATTCATTGAAAATGCTGGGGGGAAGAATTAGGACTAATAAAAGGAAACACTTCTTCACGCAACAGGTGATTGGTGTTTGGAATATGCTGCCACAGGAGGTGGTGATGGCCACTAACCTGGATAGCTTTAAAAAGGGCTTGGACAGATTTATGGAGAAGTAGCTCTATGGCTACCAATCTTGATCCTCCTTGATTTCAGATTGCAAATGCCTTAGCAGACAGGTGCTCAGGAGCAGCAGCAGCAGCAGGCCATTGCTTTCACCTTCTGCATGTGAGCTCCCAAAGTCACCTGGTGGGCCACTGCGAGTAGCAGAGTGCTGGACTAGATGGACTCTGGTCTGATCCAGATGGCTAGTTCTTATGTTCTTAATAATCCTGCTTCTTCAGTAGGTGCCTTAGAAGCTACACCTCGGCTGCAGCTGTTAATTTGCAACACCCAGGCCCCAAACCTGCCACAATGAATCAGAATCTCAGAAACTACTTCATGTGTGGAAAGGGACACCCACAAACCACCCAACCTTCATCTCCTTATACAAGCATTGCCAACCATACAAGCACAAATTCCCAACTTGGCCATGAACCTTCTTGGATTACTTTGGGCTAGTCACTGTCTGCTACTATGCAGAAAGAATGACATAAAAATGTTTCAAACACTAAATTCTTCGAAGGGGTACTCGGCCAGTTGCTATTTCATGTTCTATTCAAAGATCCTTACGCTGCTTCGTCAGGTAATCTGTAAAGCGGCCATCTCTCAGCGTGCTCTCGTAAGAAACTTAGGGATCTTTATTTGTATAGTTGATTTGATAGACTGCTCTACCCCCCAAGGGCTCAGAGCGGTGCACAATGGAATGGAATGTTTCCCCCCCCCCCCCCCACCACACCACCTTATTCTTTTGCTAGCCGAGAGGGACTCTGCCCTCAGTTGAGAATCCAACCCCATCCACGTTTCCATGATGCCGGCTCTCCCCATGCCTTTTCAATCCTACCTCCAAGATGATAGCCAGAAACTGGACTATACTCTAGAACAGGGTTCTGCAACCTGCGGCTCTCCAGATGTTCATGGACTACAATTCCCATCAGCCCCTGCCAGCATGGCCAATTGGGATTTGTAGTCCATGAACATCTGGTTGCAGAACCCTGCTCTAGACAATCACATTCTGCTCTTCTTCTGATCCCCCACAGAATACGAACGGCTTGTTGGTATTGCCATTTGCCGAGCAAAGGAGCCGTGTGCTGCAAACCTGACGCTATGATTGAGTTTCCTTCACGACCACCAAGTTCACATCAAGAAGAGAGGGCACCACGACAGTCTTAAAGAAACATTTATTAGAGGGTTGCAGGATTTGTGTGAAATATAAAGTCCCTTATAAAACACTCAAGTTAGCAGCTCTCCAGCACTCCCTTTGCCACCTTGTGCTGCAGTCCTGAACAAGGGCAACACTCTTGACTGCAGTTAATGCTATCGTAAGAAGTTCTGATCTAAAAAAATTTCATATGCAGACTTGGGAGGGAATTTACAGTTACAAAAACATTGACAATTGGTCCAAATCAGGGTGTAATTACGGATGCCTGTAGGTAAAGTGTTCAACCGGTTTTAAGATACTAAACAAAATAACATAAAAGCTGTAAAGAGCAACTGTACCAGGATATAACTAAGTATCACCAGAAAGAGAGAGAGGAAGAGGAAGAAAGAGGTTGTAAGATAAGATAAAGGTTCCAAATATACATACAAGTTCAATACAGTAATTGCACAAAATGAAAAAAAAGCCATGTTAGCTGCTGATGATTTACCAAGATTAGAATTTACATGCTTCACACAGGAAGTTCAAATAAACCTTAGACGTCTTGGTGTGTTTTTTTTCCTACCAGGAGCTGGGAGTGCAGAACTATTTGCCAAGCTATTCAAGAAATGTGCAAACCACAGATTAATAAAGTCAGTTTCATACGTCAGCTGATGATTAGGCTACAGTCCTATGCAGGAATTGGGCAACAGTATATATAGGGGTGTTATCTGCTTTAACCCCCTCCCCCCCAAAAGAAAACAAACCCTCTGAAACAGATGCTCCTTGGACAAGTGGATTATCACTTTAAATGTTGTGCAAATTTCCACTCCAGATTAACATCAGGAAAAGTGAGCAACATCAGGGGCCCAAAGAAAAATAATAAAACAAAAAATCATGGTGACTTTGGAGTGTGCTTATATTTTCTCTCTTTTCTTAAATCTAAGTAACACACACACAAAAAGCATAAGGCTTTTGATTATCACTGCACTTGTTTAATTCTGAAGTTTTAAATGTAAAGCTTGGACTTCTTGGTGAAGATGCGAGATCGTCACTTTCCAGCCTGTATCTTTTCACTGCTGGCAGATCTTGGTTTCCACAACAAATGCATTTTCAAAATGCCGGATTGAGTGGCATTTTTCAACAGAGCGTTTCTGCAGACCTGATAAGGGGGAAAAAAAGGGAAGAGAGATCAGGAAAGCTGAAAACACAACACAGAGATGGCCCTCTGTTCTCTCCCCACCACCTTCCCTGCTGTGATATCTGCATGTAGATATATTTACACCCCACCACCGCAACCACAGTTCTTTAATGGGATCTTTAATGTAATTTAGAACAGTTCTATGAGGAAGCAGAGACGTGCGGATACACCCTTTGTTCCTGTACTCCAGTGCCACCTTTCACAGCTCTTATAACAGGGATGAGTATAATACTAAGGTTCCCTTGCCAAGATGCTGTGGAAGAGAACAGATGCAACATTATTCCAGAGTCTGGCACTCTGTGCTTATGTTCTCTCTTCCCTTTAGGCTCTCTCTTCCCTTTGTTTAAAGCAGCTAGCCATGTTGGTCGGCAGATAAAAAGGGCTAGATTCGAGTCTTCTTGCTGGTCTTTAAGGCGCTACTGGACTCAAATCTAGATCTCCTACTTCGTGTGGCTGGAGTTTCACAAACTTACCAATAAGAGCTTGCGCTGAAGCTGCTGTTCAAAAAGTAAGAACGGGCAGAGCATGAAAGAACAGAAACCATTCAACGCTGCACCAAACCGCACGTTGGTATTATACCTGAACCATCCCTACAGATCAACTGTATCCTGAATTGCCTTCATATATTTCCTTTTCCTACTCTGCCGTCTTGTGGAACAAGCCTTCCTTGGGAAAGAAACAGCAGCAGTCTCAATCACAGCCCTATAACATCGCACAGAGTCATGCAGGAAGTCCAGTATTCCACTAGGACAGACCTGAGCATTATACGACCCGGGGGCCACATCCGGCCCGCCGGATGACCCTGACTGGCCCCCCTGCCTTGCTGGGGAGCGAGGCGCCTTTGAAAGTCTTTCAAAAGCGCCTCGCCCCCCCCCCCCCCTCTGCCTTTTGGCCCGGCCCTCCACAATATTTTCTGTTTCTTATGCGGCCCCATGGAAAAAATAATTGCCCACCCCTGCACTAGGACATCAGAAACAAACTCTGACTTGAAGGACTCAAAGTGCTGCCTTTCCACCTGGGAAGCTGAAGACATCCTGTTTTTCTCTTGTTTGTAAAGCCAGGATTTCAACATCCTCAGTTTCCCAGTAACACACAAAGACAGAAAAGCAAATTAGCCCAAATTTTTCAACGCCCATTTTTATAATGAAATAAACATAAAAGTAACCTATCCAGTTAAGATGATGGATTGTCAACTTTGAAGTCAACTTTTCCTATAGATGGCTTCTGCCCATGCAAGTTCCATGATCTCCAGCACAGTATTTTGGGGGGTTATCTAAGGGATCCCCCATCCTTCCATTTTCACCAGCAGAAAAGCGGGCTGGATTCAACCCAATGTTCTTTTCGGGACTTTCTTTACGACGGCTACTGTGACGGATCAGGCTTTTATATGGTTAATTTTAAAAGGTGCAGTTCAGCCAGAGCAGGAGCACCATAGTGTTAACCAGAAATCAACCTGATTGGCTGGCTGAGATGCAGTAGCCAGGAGCCACAGAGAGGATGTGGTGGCTGATATAAAAGCAGGAAAAGCCTGTCGTAAAGACGGAGGGGAGATTTTGAACAGATCAGAAAGGTCTGGAAAGCAGCTTGTGTGACACACAAATCGTGTCAGTCCTCAGATTCAATCAGGGAGGATTGTGTCTAAAGGCAGCAAGAGCCACAGAGACAAAGGGAGAATGGCTAGGGGGGCTGTATTCTCAAAGACTGAGAGGAAAGGGCCTTGTTTTCACTAGAGGCTAAGAGGCCTAGTGTAGGTGGAAAACGAGAAACTGAACTCACAGGGACACTCCTAAGACCACACAGAGGAGACCACACCTAGATACCTGTGCCACAGAGCCCATGAGGGTGTGTTTAGCTGAACTGGCAGAGTTAAGAGTGGGTTTAGTGAAACCCCAGAACTTAATCTGTCCCAAGCCAGTGTGAGTCCCCTTTGGAGTGAAGAGTTTTAGGAGAGTGTCCAGGACCATGCTGAAAAAGTTTACCCTAAACAGAAACACCTGTGCATGTATGAAACTGCATGTGAAGTACTCTGGAACCTGAAACAGCCATAATTAAGTGAAGGTATATCTTGTAACTGAAATAGCTATTTAAGAAATTGCATTTGCTCTGAAACTACTAAGAAAATATCTGCCAAAGAAACAAGAAACGCTTAAGTACCTCTCTGTAACAACCTGAGAAGAAATCCTTGTAAAATAAAATCTAGTTTTGTTTTATCTTCCAAAAGCCTCTCTAAGTTCCATTTTAACCTCAGATTTTGGTGGTAGCTTATATATTAGTTTCCTGACAGGATTTTTGACAGAAAAGGCCCCATGTGTGTTCGGAAGTGGGGAGTGCCAGCCCTAGGCCAACAAATAGCTATCGAACATTCATTCCCGCAACACCCTTCCCTTCCTGTTGATCCTCTGTCCCTCTTTAGGGAGTGGGAGCTGTTGCAGCTACATTCCAGTTTTAGCTGCTGAGTTCTACAGGTGAGGTGGTGAAGCCCACCTGACATTCTGATGTACTCACCCATGGTCCTATCTCTGCGCTGAAGTCTGAAAGTTTCCTTCCCTGCACAGAGCTGATAAATGAAAATGCCCAGATCGGACACATTATCAATCTCTTCTGTCACAACCATTTCTTCACGAATGAGATAGGTTTGAGGCAGATAGGAACCAGTCTAAGAACAGAAAAGGGGGAAAGGAGAACAGGACACAATTAACGTTTGAAAACTGAAATATTCTGAAACTTGATTGCCCAATTTGGAACACCTGCAAATCACCATTCAAGTAAAGTAGAAACTGGAGAAAAATATACAGCTATTAGAGAGATGGACACCAACTCCCTACTTAACTAGCACAGTTCACAATAATCTTTCTATGTAGAATACTCGTGCGTAGCCTGGCACTTCTGAGAAAAACAGGAAGTGGCATCACACCTCTCGAGTAAACACCAGACATTCTATGATAAACTATAAAGTTCCCAGCTTTTCCTGGAGAAAGTTGATATTACTTCTGTGTTTTCCCTGTTAGAGACTTCATGACATCACCCATTTTTAAAAGATTTTCTCCCATTGTCATTGAATGCAAAGAAGTCAGAGCTCGGTCAAGGCTAGGTCACATTTTAGAAGCAACAGCCTTTACAGATTACACTCTTGGACACCACAATGACAGGCAGACCCAGTTCAGCATCAACGGAAACAGCCTTTTTGTTTCGGCCACATGAGCTTTCTGAAGATGCTCTTTGCCTTTTTTTACCCTGGTTGAAGCCAACAGGCTATTGGGTTTTGACATATCAGCTCAGACAGTTTAATGAAGTCAGCGGAGGCCATCTAAGGCTGTGGTGACGAACCTATGGCACTCCCGATGTTCATGGACTACTATTCCCATCAGCCCCTGCTAGCATGGCCAATTGGGAATTGTAGTCCATGAACATCTGGAGTGCCATAGGTTCACCACCACTGATCGAAGGGAAGGGAGGTGGTAAGCAGGCACGCTGCCTCATTTGCTAGGTTAGTTTAACTGTACGTCAAACTGTATGCCTTGTAAACACACAGCAAGTTATCATGAACAAACAAATGAAAATGGCACAAGGTGCTTTTCAAATTTGGGGATCTGACATCCCATAACCCCGGAAGTGATTATTCAGAAGGCAGATTTCCGAAGCTCTGCTGTGAACAGCTATTAGGGTTCTGCAGTGGCAGAACATCGGCCGGGATTTCTCTTCAAGTCATTATAAGAATCCAGGTCAGACGACATGCGTGCTGATGAGCTTCTTGGTGCCATTTCACTCCCACGCATTAATAGCATGCAACTTTTTCATGTGCTATTTAAGCAAGTGAAGTAGACGGTTAATTTAGGAGATGCCCTTCTGGACTGCTCTCCGTATTATATATGAGAATTTGTAACAGGACCACCTACTGAAACATGCATGTTTAAGATGACTGTCCTAGAATACTGTTAATAAAATATCCCGCAGAGGCCTTTTTATGTGGCTTTAGATTCAGTTTGTATTTTTTCTTCTCCCTGAAGAATTCCATGCAAATCAAGAAGCTTGGTACCTTACCAAGCTAGCCTGTTCAAAGAAAGGGGCTGTGTAGAAGAGAGTCAATTAGCGTAGTTAACAGCAGGTGAACTCTAATCTGGAGAACTGAGTTTGATTCCCCTGCCTGTCACCTGAGCAGCAGGCTCTAATTCACAGAACCAGGTTTGTTCCCCCATTCCTCCACATGAAGCTTGCTGGGTGACCTCGGGCAAGTCACAGTTCTCTCTGAACTCTCTCAGCCCCACCTGCCTCACAAGGTGTCTGTTGTGGGGAGAGGAAGAGAAGGATTTTGTAAGCGGCTCTGAGACTCCTTACAGGAGGGGAACATGGGGTATAAATCCAAACTCTTCTTCTACCTATGCCCTTCTGGATTCCAAGCCTATTTTGCGTATCAATAAAACAACTGTGATAAAGCACTGGCTGAGCAAACTGGTGAGTCCCTGAGTGCTCATAAAAACATAACAGGATGAACCAAAAACCAGCTTCCACCAGTTGAATAGAGGCTTCACAGCAGCAATGGAAACAAACCGTTCTGCCCTCCTTTCTCCAGAGTTAATTTGAGAGATACAGTAATACATACCGCCAATTTTGCAAAGAGGTCTATCAGGTTCCGTGGTGGCATCACAATGGAGGTGTTCAGAGGAATTACATAGCAGTTACCCAGCTGCAGGTCAAGGTAGGCTGTCAAAAGCTGTTAGGAAAAAACCCACACAAGAATAGGTCAGTTGCGTGTAGATTCTGAACACGTATTTCATTTCCACTACCTTTATGTGCTTTATGAATGCTTACTGAAATCGTCAACATTTCATGAAGAGAGCAATAAAGCAGCGTGGGGTGGGGGGGAGTATTGCAAGTGAAGAAGACAAGACGTTTTCAAGCATAGCAATTCCATTCACGCTATGTAACAGAAAGTGATAACACTTGAGATCTACCCTGAAGATATAAATTTTGCAAACAAAGATGACTCAGGACAGTTTTTGAGAAGAACAGATAAGACGATGGGCACGTTCTTGCACAAACATTATTTTAAAAGATAGGGTGGCCTTTGAGAAAGGCAATACAGGTAGATACTAATGGGGAGAGACATCTACAGTTACCACCCATTTTGGCAGTTTCCACATGCACTCTGTGTAAAAAAAAAATCTACAAAACACAACCCGGAACAGTGGCAGACACCAGTGCAGACTACGTTTATTCACAACAGCAGAACATTCTTTGACAGCAGCACTCTGACTGGCAACTCCATGATTAGAGCATGCCTATGATCTGTAGATGAACAGCCTGCGTTCTTTCCAATGGGGCTTGTGAGACAACCCTAATCAAAGTCAAAGGCTGAGCAGTCATGTTTAGCAGGCTGATTTCGAGGGCAGCTACTGGGCCACACGCATGTATGGGCAGTCTTGAGATCACATTTCCAAGCCAGTCTTATTATAGCCCTGGAAAGAAATGCTTCAGCACTGGTTTCTTCTTGTGGCTCTTTAAATAGGGAAACTGGACTGAAAAGCACGTCCCAACACATATCGCTATAGCAAGGATCAACAGATCCCAGGCACAGAGCACTGTCAGGAGCAATCTGCTCTTGAGGATCCCAACAAGTGCCAGCCTTATTTAGGTGCGAAATCATTTTTTGTTATAATGACAACCACGGTTACCCCACATTTGTTTACAATCTACAGTGTTTATGGGGTTTTTTCTAAGGACAAGAAACTGAAAAGTTTAGGATTAAGTTTTGTGATAGCAATAGTTAGAAAGTACACTTATTAAAATATAAAACTCCTGAAGGTTGTAAAATAAGTCTGGCTCCTAAATTTCCAAGATGGCTCATAAGGCTAAAGAAAATCCAGGGTATGCTCTGTAAAGTCAAGAATCCCTCCAATATTTGGCAAGCAGAGAGCATTCAAAGCAGCCAAGGAACCCTCTAACATCATGCACATTTAACTGTTCAGGCAGGAAGGCTGGCACGCACCTTTGCACTTCCATGCCCAACTGTAAACAATGCCCAAGATATTCAAGTCATTCTTAGATAGTGACTCCAGATAGCCAGCAGCCCTGTGGAAGGTCCACAAGGGTGGTTTAACTTCTTCAAAACTCAATTCTACTCCAAGATGCAGCACACAGTTGTTTAAATATGCAAGAACCTCTCGCTTTGGGAAGCCAGAGGATCTAGGGATGGGAACCTACAACAACGGTCCATGTGAACATTGCTGCCTGAAAGATGTATTCTCCCAGTCAAGTTCTTACAGTGTTAGACCGCAGAAAGCACAGGCCTTTCTAAAACTTACCCTGTCAAAATCATGAACGATAGCAGCAGGGTCGCTGTCAGAGAATTTTGGAACTGGAACATCGATGATCGCTATGTTATCATCCTCCCGGATATCAGCAACTTCGGCAATGGGCAGGAAGTACGGTTCTGCAGCATTATCTGGATTGTCCTCTCCTACGTAACATATTTGTCCATGGAACACTTTATGCTAAAATGAAGAACAGTTATCTTAGGACACCCTTTAAGTAAAGCGACACACATAGCTCACGACAGGACCGTGGTGTTCAACATGTGCTTCATGTGTTTCTCTCATTAAAAAGGGTGAGGGGGAAACAGGAGCAATGGAAACAGTAGAGGAAACCTGCACCCTGACAGGGCACAGACGGGGCAGCCTGGGAAGTTAAAATGGGCCAGGAGCAAAGCCAGCATAGTGATCAATGGAGAGAAGAAGAAGAGTTTGGATTTATACACCCCCCTCCTCTCCTGCAAGGAGACTCAAAAGGGCTTACAATCTCCTTCTCCCCAACAAATACCCTGTGAGGTGGGTGAACCTGAGACAAGCTCCAAAGAGTTGTGACTATTATTATTATTATTATTGTAGATTTCACAGCTGCCAGATCTTTAGGCCTAGGAAGTTGTAATGTATTGGCGTAGTATTCGAGATCCCAGCAGGGCTGTCTTCTGAATTTGACAGATGTTAATTTTGTCAATTCGAAGATGTTTCAAGTGCTGCCCTAGTGTTATTGGGATGGCGCCCAGCGTGCCGATTACCACTGGGATGACCTCAGCTGGTTTGTGCCATAGACACATTTTTATTATTATTATTATTATTATTATTATTATTATTATTATTATTATTATTATTATTATTATTATTATTATTAAAACTTGATAGACCACTCAACCCCCCAAGGGCTCTGAGCGGTGTACAAGGCCATCTCGGCAATAAAACAACAATAGACATAAATATAAAATAAAAAACCCATACATTTCTATAGCAGCGTAAAAACAGATCCAATGACTAACCCAATGTCATCCAGCTGGTGTGTGTTGGATTGCACTGCTCAGGTGGCAGAGCGGGGAATCAAACCTGGTTCTCCAGATTAGAGTGCACCTGCGCTTAACCACTACGCCACTGCTGCTCCAATGGAGTGCTATAGGGCAGCACTGCAGAGACTACTCTGCTCAGATGTGGCCAGGATGGCAGCTGACCTGCTGCTTCTTCCTGCACCAGTTGAAGCAGAATGAAGCTGCCAGCACCACAAGGCCACATGGCTCCACTTTCTCCTGGGCAGAGGTCCGTCAGAAACTCTTCCAGTGAGTAAAGTGCCTCCTCTTGCTACTTCTGGCATGTGCCACTTGAATCCACTGAACATAACTGTCTATGCAATAAGCCATGAGAGCGAGATTGTTTTGAAGATCTGTTTTGTTATTTGCTAGTCAGTTTCATGATTCCTCACTGACATGCCTTTGAAGAGTCGTGGGCTTGGGACACAGTTCATTGCTTATGCTCGTCTGCCAATTCAATTACATCTATACTTGTATTCTGTGGAATGCTTTGCTTTGAACTGTTTATGTTTATATCGCCAACCTTTCCTTGACCAAAAAGGAAAAAAAAAGTAATTCTGTTACCCTTGGCATGAAGTACTTGTAGATGCAGGCTCCACCAACCACCACTCCTGCTAAGATGAATGCAACACCCAGAAGGGTCAACAGGCATCTTCCAGAAGAACTTTCATGGCTGTGAGTGGCAACTTCTGGATCCTTTGGAAAGGAGAAATAAAAACAAGTTCATTGCTTTTGCAGAGATATTTCTTTAAGTAATTACATAGGACCTTGAATAAGAAGTGAGAGTCACCTTTAAAGGTGAAAGACAATTTGCCGGACAAAATGCACGCCAGAAAGACTTTGAAACAAGGACCAGGACATTTTAATGTCAATATGCATGGCACGTGTTTCAAAACCTTTAAACAATGTAATTGTCTAAATAGCTCCCATTAACCTATCTGAATTACAGCAAGAGGAAATATTTGTCTTTAAAATGTCAAAACTATGTATTACTAGTCTAGTAAAATGCTGTAATTCAGATTAGTTAATGGGAGCTATGTATCCATTCATTTCATTTCATTTGATTTATACCCCGCCCTCCCCCACAGGGCTCAGGGCGGCGAACAAGTAAATAACATGAAAAACCAATCAAATATCAAACCACAAATATCAAACCAACAACTATCAAAACAGCATCAATAAACATAAATCTCAAACATCAAATATTTAAAAAACCAGACGCCTTCTGGTGATTTAGAGCTTGCTGCTCATGTGGAAGAGGGGGGAATCAAACCTGGTTCTCCAGATTAGAGTCCTGCACTCTTAACTGCTACAGCCCCTGGCTTTCATCTTCTATAAATATCCATCTCTATATTGAATGTTTTATTTCATAATATATAATGAACACACTTTTTCAAAACAGACTTTAACATTTACTAAAAATCTTTATTAAAACAAATCACGTAGCAGTTTCTTAAACCTGGTTATTGATAAGTCACATAAAATCTGAAGAAATCTAGTAAGATGCTTTATTAACCTTAATATCTCTAACATTTCAGGGGAGGGAGATGGAAAGCGGTTTTAATCGCCATCTGTTTTAATCTATTAGTCTGGGCGCTTAATGTTGTATTTACATTGGCTTTAAATGTTATTATAGTGTTGTTGTATTTTAAAGTTAATCATTCATTAGTTTTATGCTGTGACCTGCCCTGTGGGAAAGGGCAGGATACAAATCAAATCAATCAATCAATCAATATTGTGATTATGTGCTACTCATCTTCAATTGTTCCACCGGGCGTTTGGAGGGGCCGGCCGCTGATGTGCGCCCTCCTTCTCCCCCCTTTTACATTCTGGGCCCTTAATTTTATGGGGCCCTCAGCTCTCTGGGTTTGTTTTTTCCAGGGTGGGTTTATTACATTTTATGGAGTTTTACTCTGGACGCCGCTGTAATTTTGTTTCATTCGCTGTTTTAACTGGGTTTTAATGTGATTGTTTGGTATTATGATGTTCACCACCCAGAGTCCTTCGGGGGAGGGGCGGTATAAAAAATTGATTATAAATAAATAAAGGAAATAATTTCTTTCATTTTCTCAAGCTTGTGCTTTGGCAGCTCGTTTCCCCTTCTCTTTCAGAACAAAGATACCACATTTGAGAGTTCCTCTGCCATTTCCTGGATAGTCTTTGTTCTAGAACGCTCCATTTGGGTCCTAGTGCCCTGGGAACAGAACTAAGTAGGAACCAGGACCCAAACGGAACATTATAGAACAAAGATGGTCCAGGAAATGGTGGATGAATTCTCAAATCTGGTGTCAGATTTATCCTGAAAAAGGTAAAGTAAGGCAAATGTTATTTAACTGCAAGAACTGCGACAATCTTTTAGTGAGTATTCATGTGCCAGGTGCTGTACAGAATACATAATGTCAAACATACATAATGTCAAACGTATTAAATACGCCTTTTTAAGGGTATTTTAAAGGGATTTAATGATCCCATTTATCATTGTTGGAGCCTATATGATGCATAAACTATTCATTGGTATCTAGTCTTTGCTCCTTCTGTTTGCTTGTAATTATGATAGAATTTTATGTTGTACACCGCCCAGAGCCCCCTGGGGATAGGGCAGTATAGAAAACTAAATAATAAATAAAATAAATAAATTGAGGTAAATGAAAGAAAAGCCCATAGCACATTACAACGTACTGCTATAGAGTTCACATATCTGGATGCTTTCACACACACACACACCCTCCCAAGTGTTACTGCCATCCACCCTCCAAGAAGTCCAGGATACCCATTTCATCCCAGCTCTTTGAGAAAGCCTAGTAAGACATGGGATGCAAAGGCTAGATTCTCAAGACTGATTGTAGCTGCGGAGTCCCTGGCTCCTTATTTGATACCCTTCCATGAAGAATCGATTATATTTTGTGCCTGATCTCATCAGTCAAATTCTCTAACTTCCTCATAATTTTACACAGGTAAAACAACTTAACAGTTTTACATATCAGCCCATTTGTTCAAAGGAACACAATATAGTTTTTACAAGATGATGCATTAAGAGTTTGCTTAGGCTTCACACTGAACTGAGTTGAGAAATTTGTGACAACTACCATTGCTTAATAGTTGTTCACACTGACAGCCAAATCCAAAGAGGGGAGGCAGCAAAACAGCAGCCAGGGATGGCGCCACCTCCAAAGAAGCAATCAGCAGCACAGGTGCCAGGAGATGGGGAATATTCTTTTCTCTCCCAGGGAACTCCATAGTCTGGAATGACGTATGCCACCCTTTTTGGCGGCATAAATCTGCACTGCGAAATGGGCGCATTCCTAGGCTGAAACTCCTCTGGGAGCCTACCAAAGTTGGCTCTGCTCCTGGAAATACCCCCCTCCATGCCAGCACAGCCTCCTCTGGCACAGGAGCGCTGGCTGACAGGTGATCTTCTGGATTGAGGTGCCGCAAAGCTGTGCAATACTCTGCTGCCAAGGTAAGTCAGTGTCTGCATCAGTGTTTGTGCCTATTTGCGCATTGCTTGTGGCAATGGAGCAGAAGTTACGCTGCTTCCGATGCAGATTTGCTCCCCCTCCTTTGGATGGCACAGTAAACCAGTTTTTAAAAACATGAATTTCATTTATTTATTATTTTCATTTATACCCCGCTCTATACCAAAGTCCCATGGCAGCCGACATAATGGGGTTAAAAGCCCTGTTAAAACACACAATTTTGTCCACCCAACTTGTGAATGTCAGGGACAATAAAACCAGCCACAGGGAGCTAAAAATGCGTTTCCCTGCTCTCATCCCCAAGATCAGAAGAACAACCTCAGGACCTTGAGAACAAAAACTGTTGCAAAGGAAATGTTTCAGTTACAGAATCTGAACAAACATTGCTCGTTTAATCATCCAGAGTTCTCTAGGCCCTCAAAAATGCTGTTCAAGCAACTATATGTGCCAATAAAAAGTATAAGGATTGTTGGTAGAAGTTCAAGGACAAAAGGAAGATCCTGACCACCTAAATAAAAGTACATTTTTAAGTAAACAGGCAGGATTCAGGCATTTTCAAAATTCAGGTAATGTCCCAATACAACTTTGCAGTCAAGCACTGGCACGTAAAACGCAAGAAAGTCTCTCTTGCCGGTTTGTCCAGGCTCCGTGAAATGCTAGCACCTAGAAATCTAAAACCCTTTCTCTGCTACCTGGCGTGGCTGTATGCAGCCTGCATAGATGATCATAAGTCATACTGCAAGTAACTGGAGCTCTGAAACTGATGTAAAGCAAAGACAGAGCAGATGCCAAAAAGCTAAGAACAAGCAAGACCAACGCAGCGTTCTGGCAGAATTCAGAGATTGTCTGCAGCAACTAGAACTTCCTGCGTGCCAAACTAATGCCTGAATTCTGTGATTGAGAACAAGCAGCTGAATCCAGACAAAGGGGGCGAAGATCCAGGGGCAAAGCTGGTTGGCAAGACTGAGACTTGGCAGAGTTGGTGCTCTACCTACCCTAGCTGACGGAATCAGACCCTTGCGAGTGCTCTGGGATCCACCCTAGTGTTGGGCAAGCAGGTAGGTTCAGTTCTTTCAAGGATATCTTGTTGGCTGGACTCAGCTACCTTACCTACACTGACCCATACTGGAGTCACCTGCCCTTGGCAAGGATGCTCTGACTGCTGGCTTGCTTTTGTTTGTCGTTTGGGTTGGCAAGGGTAATTCTATACACCCTTGTTTTAATTCTTATTATATGCTTGGTGTCCTGTTTCCTGGAAGCCGCCTGAAGCCTTTGTGGGAAAAGGCTACATAAAACTAATCCTAATAGTTATTTTCACCCTGGTCATGCACCATTATGGCCAACACTGAATTCAGCAAAACACTGTGCATACAGAAAGATGCCATTTGTCTGGACCACTCAAACTAAAGTCTGCCTTATGTGTGCTTATGAATTTTCAGGCACGGACTGAGATGAACGTCCAAAGCTGATTACACAACAATTTTGATTTCCTGCGTGGAATATGCTTGTGGTTATATCAGTTTCACACATTATGTGCGTGCGGTTATATCAATTTCATCCAGTGTTTTTTTTTTAAGTTTCTGAGAAAACTTGTATTCATTTGCATCTTATCTTTTCTGCACAGCGTGGAACTTAAAGAAAAAAACTGGAAACCAAACACGCACCAGACGACTATTCTTTGAAGATCTCAGGGTTCTGAGTTTGGCATGGCCAGGTTACCCTCTTAAGAAAGTAAGATACTCATCTTACTTTCAGGAGGCTTTTATCTCACTCCCCAGGCGAGAAGAAAAGAATTCAAGCAAGCGTTGAACGTGGCCAAGCTAAATGGGACACTAGGAGACCTACGAATTAATTCACAGAACGTTTTAAATTGTTTAATAGCAAACACTTAATACCACAATTTAGATCTGCCCACCCCCATCCCACCTGCTGGTCCTCAATAACCCCCAGAAATGCTATATATGTGTCCCTCAACAAGGCGAATGGTAGCTCCAGAGCAGTAAGGATGACAACATCACACAGGGGAAGCAACTCTCCCACCTTCTACATACCAATAAAAATTCTTGGGAGGTCCATCTAGTTTGGCCCCTGTCCTTTGAACTAGCTAATATTGCACAAAAATCTAAGTGTTAAATTGTACCTCTAAATATTAGCTTGTATGTCTACAGCTGATAAAAACTGCATGCTTTAGCATTTTTTTTCCTGAAAGCATCCAAACTAGCACTCAGCTGGATACTTTTTTATTTGCAATCCATGCGAGAGTCTATGTAGTGCCTGGCACTGACTGAGCCATATATTAACTGGAAGTCACAACCCCAAGCAACTATTTGTATTTTCAAGCAACTGCCTACAGCATTTCATTACGGAATTAATAAGCGCATGTCTGAACATATCCAGCTGCCTTACTCTGAGTCAGACCAGCATTGCCGTATCACATCACAAAGCTAAGAATTAAAATTTTAAGCCTGATGCTGTACAATTAAAATATCAGCACAGCTGGAACATTCTGGAACTCAGCCTCTTCACTCAGGTCTTCCCTGCCACCCATAAGCACATTTTCAGAGCCTGACAGGGGTGTATGTGTGTTACTCTACAACGGAAGGATGCAGCATTCAGCCCTGCTTTAGATGAGACTACAACAGAGTGGGGGCACAGGTCTGTCCCCGTTGCAGGTTGCCTGGCTCTGAGCGACAGTAGACGTCAGCAAGCAAAGATCTCTCTCAAACCCTTTACCCAGTGAGGCCAAAGTCAGTCCTGGGAACATGCAAAATTTACAACGGATTCTCTATTTTGAATCCATATATGCATATTTAGAGAAAAAGGTCTGCTCACAACAGCTGCTTTGCAGAAAACCAAAGCAAAATACCATGCTCTAAACAACGTTCTCGCGTTCAGAATCTCAAGAGAATGAATTGTGAAGTATGGGGGAGGGGGTGCAGAGCATTTGCTGCAAGAGGTTTAAAGGCGTTTGAAGCAATAGTTCATGCACGTTTCAGTTCAATACAGATCAACTTTGAGATAAACATGGACTACAGAGAGACTAAGAAACCAAAACAGAACACCTCTAAAGCAATACATAGCAACCTTTCCCATCTGATATCTAAAATAAATTTATATGCACCGCTCTACCTATTCTCCAGCTGCCAAACTGGAAATGAGAGGAAATTATCCAGTACGAAACTCCTGTTACACAAGTTGGCACCTGATTTTATCTTTCCATTTTGCCAAGAGAAACCTCTCGCCCAAATGATCCATGGGTGTGTGTTTAGAGCTTGTTCCCATTCAAATGTGTGAGGAGCATGGCCTAAGAAAAGCACAATCCCCAATTAAGAACACAGTTTATTAGGACCAACCATCTGATGCACAACAAATGAGAGTTTTTGAACTTTCCAGAACTCTTTGACAGACCAGATATTAAAGGGGAGGGAAAGTGTGGGGAGGGAAGGCAGAAGGACATGCTATTAAGTCCTCTCCAAGTCTGCATCTATATCATTCAGGCACTGCTGCGCATCCAGAGACCCACTGACTTTGGAATCTGGTCCACAGAAGCCATGAGAATGCCTTTCTATCAAGGCTGCGTCACTGACACCCCACCCTCCTTCTACACACCTATTCAGAGGTTTGCTCTGTATTCAGTGGGGCTTGTTCTCCGAAAAGTTACCCATAAAAGTGTAGGCTGTGTTTGACATGAGGCTATTAAGAGGCTATTAAAAGCTAACTTTTGCATTTTGTACTTGCTTCATTTGATTCTAAAATGTGTAAGCCCATGAGCCCTTGCGGAAATTTTATATGTATATTTGTGTAACTACACTGAATAGACAATATTAATTTCAGTTATTTAAAAAGAAAAGATTATTCAAGAGCATCAGCCTTATGTTTTCAATTGTACCTTGATAACCCAACTATGCTTGAACATATGCATGAAGGGAAAGGTGGTGGAAGGAAAACGAGGATGACTTTTCCCATGTATTTCCGGGCAACAAAGCAGTATTCACTTTCTGTAAGAGGAATGAGTCAGGGAGCTTTTAGGGCAGCAACATCCCCTCCCTCAAAAAAAATTTGGGCTCCTAGACCTAGGCTGTCCGGTCAGCAGCCTAGAAGCCCAAAAGAAAAGTAAAAAAAGCCCTCAAGCAGCTTCAAACGGACAGATTTTAGGGAAGTAAACAGTTTTTCTTCCTTCATTCCTTCTCCACATTGCAGCAATTCACATATCTTGTCAATGACCCAACAACACAAGCCTTTATTGGCATACATTGTCAATGACCCTCAAACTCTCAGTATGGAAAGCCCCCAAGTCACTTTTCTATATTTATTTATTTATTAAACTTATATCACCATGAAATGGTGATATTTATTTATTAAACATATCACCATGAAATGTGCCACCTCCCAGTGGCATAGTGCCCACAGGAAAGGGGGGGGGTGATGCCCCGGGCATAGCCATGGCAGGAGTGTGGGCCATGGAGGAGGCGTGCCATGGTGTTCTGGAGTGGGCGCTGCTGCAGCAAGTTTGCAGGGCGCGTGTGTCCTGGGTGCAGCTTCCCCTCGCTCTGCCTCTGCCACCGCCTGAAAGAGGGGCAGAAGAAAAAATAATACTTGGAACAAGTTTCTGTTCCAAGAAAACAGAACATATTCTCCTTGAATGCCCGTATTATGATGAGATCTGTAGGATGTTTCTTCCCTATAACCAGGCAAACTCCTCTTTGGCAAAGAAAGAAAAGATCAAAATACTGCTATCAGATACAAATAAACACCTCATGTATTCTGTTGCCAAGTTTGCTTGGATCTCTCACGAAGGTTCGACAGAGCTCTACTGGTTGTGGCAGCTAATGTCCCCTTATTATTATATTACATGGATACTGTCTCTATTATTGTGTGCTCATATTCTGCATTTTCTTATGCTTTTTATCTTTTTTATTATTTGTTTTAATCTGTATTTTTGTAAATTTAACCCTTTTGTATCTTGCTGGGCAATAACTATAAATAAATAAATTGAATACTTGGAACAAAACAATTTAACCCAAGTCAAGTTACATTCCCACTGGCACCACCCAGTTCCTTTCCAGCCTGGTACCCCAAATTTGCACCAGTCTGCAAAGTATATCCTAGTATGCTCGACATGGATCAGTGCATGGGCTAGTGCCTGGTCTTTTTAACTCTCAAACTCCAGTTCCAGCAGCAGTGCCTCTCCAGTGTGGTGTAGTGGTTAAGAGCAGGGGGGTTCTAATCTGGAGAACTGGACTTGATTCCCTACTCCTCCACCTGAGTGGCAGAGGCTTATCTGGTGAACCAGATGTGTTTCCGCACTCCTACATTCCTGCTGAGTGACTTTGGGCTAGTCACAGTTCTTCGGGACTCACTCAGTCCCACCTACCTCTGTGTCTGCTGTGGGGAGAGAAAGGGAAAGGAGCTTTTTAAGGTTCATTTCATTGTTACGGATAGGATGGTTGGGCAAAATGGTTCAGAGTAACACCATCCATGTCCAAACGCTCAGGTTTTGGAATTTATATGGTTAACACAAGTACTGTTCACTAACTACATATACTTCATATACTTCAAGTACTGTTCACTAACTACATATACTTCATTTGCGTAGAATAGCCACTCTGCTTTGGCTCAATATGACTTTGGCTTTACACCTATATCTTTTCTATCTTCATGAATGAATGTTCTGCTTTGGGGCTTTTAATGAAAATGTTTCAGGGTTTTGAGCCAACTCAGGTCCCTATATTAATTTTGTGCCTGCTCCCCCTTGGCAATGGCCACAGTCCAGAGCTGTGCCTGAGAAAAGCAGGAAAGGAGGGGCTTGCTAGCCAGGGATCCAGGAGTTTTGCAGCTTGGAAGCAGCCAGACAGGCAGAGGTGGCAGGCAGAAGTTCCTGCCCTTTGCAAGAGGTGCCCTTAGCTGGGGAGCCGGGGCCAGCCCAGATGCTTTCTTGCGAGATCACCTGCCTTCTCCTCGTGTGGTGGAAGGCTTCAAAGCAGTGGACTCTTTAAGTTGGGAAGACTGGATTTGTTTCCCCGCTCCTGCACATGAAGCCTGCTGGGTGAACTTGGGCCAGTCTCAGTTCTCTAAGCCCCCCTATGTCATAAGGTGTCTTTGTGGGGAGAGGAAGGGAAAGGAGGTTGTAAGCCACCTTGAGTCTCCTTACAGGAGAGAAAGGTGGGGTATAAATCCACATTCTTCCATGGGATGTGCACGGGCTCTGCAAAGTACATCCTCCTGTGCATAAGCGCACAGGCCGCTGCCTGGCCTTTTAACCCTCAAGCCCCAGCTCCAGCAGGAGCGCCTGCAGATGAGATGTGCACGGGCTGCAAGCCAAATCCCTCCTCCCACCTCTTTTACCCACATATTCTGCAACCTCGTTTGGAAAGCCGCACACCTGTCATGGCAAGCTACATGCATGCACCCATATAACTGGGAATGCGTATGGTAAGAATGCATGTATATTAAGAATGCATCCTCTCTCCACAGGGTGGTGTCATCTTTGCAGAAGAAAATGACAACCGCAGATGCGCCGTTTTGTTCTTTTAAGAGCGTGGATTTCAGCTTTTCTCGGAATAAACAATAGCCGCGGTTGTTATTTTCTTCTGCAAAGATGACACCACAACAGGACCAAGATGCAGGCAGCCTCCAAGGTCCCCATTCCCACGCCCAGCACCCCTTTCTGTCCCGTGGGACGAAGGAAACGTAATGCGAGGAGGAAGAGAGTGCCTCTGAGCATGGTAGGAGTTCCTTCCCTTCCACCCCACAGAGAGCCAGGTTTGCAGGGAACCTGGAGCGCTTTACTTTTTTAATTTACGACCAACAAAGGATCCTCCACAGAACCCAAAGTCTTCCTCCTTCTCCACGGAGCGAGATTTGTATTGACATCCCCGCCGCCATTTTGTGCACCGACTGGAGGTCTCGTCTCCCCCCCCCCCCCGCCCCATTCCATCTACAAAATGGCGGCGCGAGCCCAACGTCCGCCGATGGCGCAGTCAGCCAGCCACCCGCTCACCTTGTCGGCCACCAAGGCCTCGGCCGCCTCCTTCTTGGGCTCGTCCTTTTGGGCGAAGGGCGACTGGAAAGCGATCTTCACCATGGCGGCGCTCGGTCACGGGCGCGAGCCTCCCCTACTTATGCCGCCGCCGCTCCGGTTGCTGCGCAGCGGCCTCTACCTCGGGTGGGCGGGGCCTAGCGGGGAACGCGCAAAGGAGGGAGGAGCCTTCGCAGGCGCAACGGCCGTCCAGGTCGCGCTCTGCAGGGCAGTGGGAAATCTCTACCGCGCGTGCGCCGAAGCTCGCCCGCTTTCGGTTCCGTCCGAAGCCGGACTTCGGCTCGTGCCCCGGTGTTCCGCGCATGTGCGATGTGATGAACGGGAAGGGAGCGGATCGAAAGGGGAGCCGTAACGCGCACGCGCGAGCGTTCTTCAGCGGGGGCGGGTGACAATAGTGGCAATAGTCTTAGCAAATCTCTTCTGGGAGGTGAATGCAGGACCTCCGCTTAGGAACGATTAATGATACTCTTATTAATATGGGGTAGTAACTATTTAATGTACAAAACCTACAGTGTCCGCACCACTGCATATACATCGTTTTACAATGCACACAAAATGGCAGGTGAATTAAGCTACTGTGGTTCTCTGCAGGTGGGGGCCACCTATGAGGGTATGCCAAAGGCCACTGACTTGAATTCATGTGCAAAGCAAAATCTGAATTAGGGACTTCCTCCTACATATCATATATTACTATTATAGTATATTGCTGTATCACTATTGTTATCATTATCTGGGCTAGAATGCACATCAGGTATTGCTGGAACTATCGTTCCAAAGTGCATTAGCGATGTGGATGTCTTGATGGGAAGGGGTTATGAATCAAATAAATAAATAAATCGCATGAACAAACACTGGCAGGAGGACACTGCAAAAAATGCTCTTGTCAGCAGTCTGCCCTGATAATATTAATTGGACAGGTTTCCGCTGATATGACCAGTTTTTCTCCCATTCTGGCCAGTTGCCAAATAAGGTGTTCTTCATAGAACTGGGAGGGAACATGTCACAGGGGAGATTTTTTAATCTGCTCAAAGCCTTTGAAGGTGAATGAATTTGCCTTTGAGATCTTTGCAATAGGCATTTGTTCAGCAGAGGTTTTCTGTGCCTCAAAAGCAGCTTCTCTGAACATTACAGTCATTGGGGTGCTGTGTGGTTTCCGGGCTGTATGGCCGGGTTCTAGCAGCATACTCTCCTGACGTTTCGCCTGCATCTGTGGCTGGCACCTTCAGAGGATCTGATGGTAGGAATGGAAAGCAAGTGGAGTATATATACTGTGAGGTCAAAAGGTGAGGCCATCTGAATAGAGTAGCCTGGCATGTGAGTCACAGAGAAGTCTGTAGCATGGGAGTAACAATGAAGATAGCAAGAATAGGTGAATGGATCTGAATAGAAGTATCCTGGTCTTTGTTCCCTTTGAGTGCTATAGTCTATAGTTGTCCTGTGTTTGTGTGGAGCTGATCAATCACTGTCTTGATTCTAGAGTTTTTCTAGACCTTGCTATCGTCATTGTTACTCCCATGCTACAGACTTCTCTGTGACTCACATGCCAGGCTACTCTATTCAGATAGCCTCACCTTTTGACCTCACAGTGTATATACTCTACTTGCTTTCCATTCCTACCATCAGATCCTCTGAAGATGCCAGCCACAGATGCAGGCGAAACATCAGGAGAGAATGCTGCTAGAACACGGCCATACAGCCCGGAAACCACACAGCACCCCAGTGATTCCAGCCGTGAAAGTCTTCAACGATACATTACAGTCATTGGCTTCCTTTTTTGCTTCCCTCCTGATATGTTCTCACTAAAAGAGGGAAAGAATGCAACACCTTAACAAAAGCAGCCCATTTTGCCCCTACGTAGCAGGTAACTTCCTGGCTATGGCCAAGGAAGGGCAGGGCATAAACATAATTAAATAAATAAATAACTGCATAGTCACCTGGGCAAATTCACATTTTCTTTGTGTCTGCTCCCTACAGTCAACATGTGGAGCTGAAATAACACCAGGCCTGTTTTTATGAGACAGTTTTTTCTAAAATGCCCAGCAACAACAAGATCTGTATGATTAGCAAATCGCAACTTGATTTGGTGGTTATAAATGTCCATTCTGTCTCTGAGCCTCGGATTAGTTGGTTGCTGCGATAAAATTTGTCTGCATCTTTTTCCGTTTGTAAAGGGAGCTGCAAAATACATAGTCCAGTGATGGCGAACCTTTTCGAGACCGAGTGCCCGAATTGCAACCCAAAACCCACTTATTTATTGCAAAGTGCCAACACAGCAATTTAACCTGAATACTGAGGTTTTAGTTTAGACAAAACGGTTGGCTCCGAGGCGTGCATTACTCAGGAGTAAGGTTGGTGGTAGTCGGTGGCTTTGCTTTGAAGCAACCGTGCAACGCTTCGAACGGGTGAATCACGACCCTGGGAGGGTTTACTCAGAAACAAGCCTCATTGCCAGCAACCGAGCTTACTCCCAGATAAAAGATCGAGCTTTAGTTCTTCGCGTGAAAATCAGTGGGGTTTAACTTAGCTGCCAACAGGGAGTTACCACACTTAGCCCCAAGAAACTAGAGTCTTAGGTTTTAACTGTGTAATAATCGAGCCCAGCCTATACCAGATGTATTAGGGGAGGCGATTTCCCCCACATGACAAAACTCTGTTTAATGCGTGCCTACAGAGAGGAGCTTCTGGAGACAGGGAAAGGTTCGCCATCACTGCTCTAAACATTCAAGTGTCTACAAAGGGCTAGAGGGCAAAGCACATAAATCCCAGGTTAAGGACAGAGACAGCAAGCATGCACAGGAGTGTCTCTAGCCTTAGCACAATAATAGAAACCTTCGACCTGGGCAAAATGGTGTGGAGCTAAGAGTACCTGCAAGAGTTTTGAAGGAGGACATTGACATAGTAGGCATTACAGAAACATGGTGGAATGAGGAAAACCAGCAGGATTCGGTTATCCCAAGTTACAAGCTCTACAGGAAGGATAGGACAGGGCGTATTGGGGGTGGTGTTGTCCTCTACGTCAAAGAGAGCATAGTGTCACATAAAATAGACAATGCAAGGAGAGCTGTTTCCCTACAGAAGCACTGTGGATATCAATATCAGGTGTGAAGGATGGTCTAATATTAGGAATATATTATCGTCCCCCTGACCAAAGCACACAAGAGGATTCTGAGATGGAAAAAGAAATTAGAGAGGCCAACAAAAGCAAAAACGTGGTAATGGGTGATTTCAACTATCCCCACATAAACTGGAAAAATGCACGTTCAGGTCATAGTCAGGAGAGAGCATTCTTGGTTATGCTAAATGACTGTGGCATAGAGCAGATGGTTGTGGAACCAACCAGGGGAGAGGTGATCCTAGATCTAAATCTGATTCTAGGTGGGACCCAGGAACTGCTATGGGAAGTTGGTGTTGTTGAGCCGATAGGGAACAGTGACCACAACGCTGTCAGATTCAGTATCTCTGCATGCGAGCAAGTGACAAATACTAATGTAGTTACGTTCCCCTTCAGAAGGGTACATTTCTCAGGTTGTTCTAAAAGTACACACTAACCCTTTCCTTGTCTGTGTGGGGTTTGGGTGGGGGTTGTTTTCATGACAGGCGTAGAGGACAACTTTTTCTTATTAGATTTAGGGACACTGAAGTGCTTTACAGGGTTGATTATGAATATTATGACAAATTATGAATATAATTTATATGAGGGACTTGGAGATTCTGGAGTGCTGAATTTGCCAAATGTAGATGGTAAAAAAATTACACAAAAGGGAAGTGAGAACAGGAAGAGAAATGTTAATCTTTGAAGGAAAATTATGTAATAACACTAGTTTGCAAGCGGAAACGAAACAGAATTGTTTAACTGCAGAACAGGAAGATAATTAAGACACTTCTAAATTAAGTAGCGTTTTAAAAAACCAATCCCCCACAGGCTGAAGTTGGCTAATAATTTTGTGTTCTACTCAAAAGCTGAAACAAAACGTTTCACAAACACTGATACTCAGGGCAAAACTCCACGAAGAGCATTTAAACTTGCCCAAAAGATGCATAGCAAATGACAAACAGACTTTCATTTCACATCTAGGGCCCCTTCAAACATTACAAAATTCCTGCGAAAAGACAGTTCAATGCAGAAAGTAGCACAAAATCCACATGTAGAAGAAGAAGAAGAAGAAGAAGAGGAGGAGGAGGAGGAGGAGGATTTATATCCCCCCTTTCTCTCCTGTAGGAGACTCAAAGGGGCTGACAATCTCCTTGCCCTTCCCCCCCTCACAACAAACACCCTGTGAGGTAGGTGGGGCTGAGAGAGCTCAGAAGAACTGTGACTAGCCCAAGGTCACCCAGCTGGCGTGTGTGGGAGTGTACAGGCTAATCTGAATTCCCCAGATAAGCCTCCACAGCTCAGGCGGCAGAGTGGAGAATCAAACCCGGTTCCTCCAGATTAGATACACGAGCTCTTAACCTCCTATGCCACTGCTGCTCCATGTAAATGGTCCAGTCTTACATGGACCATGTAAATGGTCCAATCTTACAAACAGGTACATGGGACATTCTCTGAATGCATACATGAAAGAATTCCATAAGTTGTCAATGCCTTCTGTCCCATGTGTGCCCAAACGCAAAAAAAAAGTGTACATATAAGTGCTTCAGAAACCAGGAGCTATGTCAGTGTTCCTTGCTATAATCTACATTAAAGTGTTTTTAGTCAAGAATTATGTGGCAGCTGAAGGGACTCCAAATTTGCCTCAGGATAATCAGCTTGGTGGTAAACATTCTTTCTATTCACATGTCCCCAGTGAAATCTCTGGTATGCATCTCCAGGTGACTGATCTCAGGTGGTAAGGCTAGGGAAGATTTCTTTGCTGGAGATTTGGAAGAACTATTGCTAATCAAGGTTCTGGACTAGATAGATCAGTAGTCTGACTTTGACTGATTTGGATCCCGTTTGTTAATCCTAAACCACAACATTTATAAAATGCATTATATTCAATTAAAAAAAAATAAGAAACACCTTTCCATTAAAAAAAATTAAATCCATTAGAATAACTGGATCTGTTTGAAGAGCTGTGGGTGGCAAAACGGCAAAATGGAATTTTAAAATACTGCCCCCAGCCCAACAGAAACAAAATCTTAGTAAAATAAAAACATCCTTCCCCATATGGAGAATATTTAAGGAGCAGGCCTGAGCACGTCTAGTCAGAAGTGTTTCCCAATTGATTCAGTGGGGCTTACTTCAAGGAAAGTGTTCTCAAAGGAAGAACAGGTGAGGGAGAGAAAGGGCAGCTCTGAGAAGAAGTCTTCAGTTTAGGAATACTATGGAATTTCACAGCCCATGCTGTGACTTGAAAAATTTCTGTTTAGTCATTGCTTCTCTCTTGAGTAAAAGGAATACACAAATCTTAATTTCTGTGTCTTGTTCTGTTTTCTTGCACAAAATGTACTTTTCTCACCCAAGGTATTTTTTAAATCAGCATTTTTTAAATCAATAGTGTTGGCAACTCCATTCCTTATCCCACTAACACCTCTGTGAGCAGAATGGATTCACAGCATCCAATGCCTTGTCTGTGTTATGAATCCGTGGAATCCATATGCAGAGCTACTCCAGTTTAAGACCTTTCGTATGAATGAATGAACCTGTGTAGAAACCACCAGTTAGCCAGTGGAGATGGATTTGGATAAGTGGTGGGATTCAAATATTTTAACAACAGGTTCCGATGGTGGTGGGATTCAAATCATGACTGTTAAAAAGTATTACAAATATTTTTAATATCACTTTTTTATTTTAAATATTAAAATATGAATACTTAAAAATTGTAAGTATTAAAAAGTGAAAAAGAAAAATTTAACCACAGGTTCTACAGAACCTTTGGAACCCCCTGAATCCCACCTCTGATTTGGATCCAAGAGATCATTACTGGGATGGGCTCATTATGAAATCCAGGAGTCAAGGGCTTTCTTTCATCTTCCATTCTCCATCTGCAACATGGGAAAGCTTGCCAGTCAAATTTCAAATTCAAAAAAACCTTATTAGGCACCATCTAGATACATGGTGTAGCAAGTAGGATAAATAGAACAGTATAATTGAAAATATGTCAGGTACATACTTACATTGTTCAGTTGGGCTGGGGGAAGCACCCAGAGGAATGCTCCACAATTTGTATTAAAAATTGCCCACTGTTTCCAGCATCTTATAGTTCTGGTTGGTCAGGAGATATTTCATTTTAGCGTTGAGAGAGTATTCTTGATCAAATAGCCTCTCCTTGAGGCAATGAAGGATTTCACTTGGGGAAAGCATGTAAAGCTGATCCCAAGAAAAGCCCAGGGAGAGGATCTTTGATTCAACGTGGGCCCACTAGGCAGACAGCTGGAGTTCGGAAGGGGCACAATGAATAAGACTATTTGAGTAGTGGAAGAAGCATAGCTGGACCCAAAATTTGAGGGTAATGCACCAGGCCCTCGTTTCTAGGAGATGTTGCCCTGCCTCTAAAAAGAGAGTTGTGTAAGGTACGCAGTGAGGGACCCCAAAGATCTTATAAAGAAATCTGAATTGGATACGCTCCAGGGAAATATGCCAAGCATCAATCCAGATAGGGACTCCGTAAAGTAGGTGTTGTAATACCTTGGCATTGAACACCCTGAGGGCTGCCGGAATGAACCTACCCCCTTTCGTGAAAAAGAATTTTGCAGTGGCTGCGGATAATGTTTTGCAGCTCTTAACCATGGCCTCCCTGTGCTTGAACCAGCTGGTTCTATGATGGAAGTTGATGCCTAGGTATTTGTAGAGTTTGACCTGCTCGATGGTTTTACTATCCTGGGTCCAATTTGTAGGCTTGACATGTCTTGAGAAAATCAAGATCTTAGATTTGAGTGGGTTGATTGACAGAAGGCTGGTGGCGCAATATTCATTGCATTTGGACAGGAGGCGGGTTAAGCCAACCTTGGTGCGAGATAGTAAGAGTGCATCGTCTGCGTAAAGCAGTATTGGTAATGGCACATTGCCTAAGATGGGACAATGGGACTCAATGGTTCTCAAGATAGGGACAAGGTCATTCAGGAACAGATTGAACAAAAAAGGGGCCATGACCCTGTTTGACACCTTTGGATACTGAGATTTTGGGGGTCAGTAAGTTGTGGTTGGGACATTTGGCAGGTGGTATTTGTGTGTAAAACTTTTATAAGCATAAGGAGTTTAGGCTCGATGCCGAGGGCATCGAATTTCTGCCATAGTAACTCTCTTGTTACTGAGTTGAAAGCCCCTTTAAGATCAATAGAGGCGGTATATAAGTTGACTTTGCCTCTTTTGATATATTTGGATATGACCATGTTTAGAACCATACAATGGTCTAAGGGGGTCTAAATTAAAGCCAATTTGTTCTGGGCCCAGGATCCAAACCAGGGTAAAAGTTTGTTCAGCAGGAATTTGGCATAGAGCTTGCCTGGAATTGAAAGGAGACTAATGGGTCTGTAGTTTACTGGGTGGTTGTGGTCTCCCTTTTTAAATATAGGTGTTACAATGGCATTAGTCCACAACAAGGGGACAATGCCGGTGTTATTGATTGAAGTAAACAATAAGGCCAGGAGTGGTGACCACCAGTCAATAAAGGATTTGAATAGTACTGGCAGGAGCATATCAGAACCCAGAGCTTTGTGTGGTTTCAGTTGCTCGATGAGTGGTCTTATATCAGTGGTGGCGAACCTTTGGCACTCCAGATGTTATGGACTACAATTCCCATCAGCCCCTGCCAGCATGGTCAATTGGCCATGCTGGCAGGGGCTGATAATAGTCCTGCTCTGAATAAAGAGTCGCTACCACAATCTTATATCATCAGCGAGCACAGGAGGCCAGGAAGATGGGATTTGGGTGTAAGAGGGGGTATCGGGAGCAGAATTACCACAGGTGTCATCAAAAACCCCTTGAAAATAGGTGAACCAAATGTGATGTTCAGTGCAGTGGATTTATTTGGTGCAGGGCACGCCCGCATCCTGCCTCCCAACTTACGATCTGACCAGAAATCTCTCATGTTGTTTTTCAGAACAGACTGAATGAGGGATTCCCAGTTAGATTCAAGAGCTTTTTTCCGATTTTCTTGCAAGGCTCGCATTAAGCTTTCTTTGAGAACAAAGTAGGTGTTTGGTAATCGGGGTGCGGCACTGTTCCTGGTATTTAAAAATATCTGTCTCATTTGTCTCTTCAGGCTCCTGCAGTTTTTTGTGAAGCTGTTATCGGATGGATGCAACCTTCGAGGCAGAGGGGCTTCAGAACCGACTGATAGATTCTGAGCAATCCTCTGGGACAGATCCGTAAATCTGCTAATGAAAAAAAAACATCAGAAGGTGGCACTTCTAATAGGCCAGACCTGATTTCTAAGAAAAAGGGGCCAGTGAGCAATACGTTTGCTTTATTTTTTTGAGAAGTCATTCCATTTGATGGCTTGCCAGTCTTCAGGTGGAAGCTGGAGATCTCCCGCTATGACAACTGCAGGATGAAAATTAGGCATAGGAGCCATCTTTCAGTAGGTTAGGTTCATAAAATGTTGATATGTATTCATATTGATAGAGGTATATATTTCTGTATGTTTTGATTAAACTTTTATGTTATATGTGTCTCATTGGAACTCATTCCCGCTGCATGCCAGAATAATGCACTTTCAAACTCGGCTTTTCAGTGCTCTTTGAAGCTGTGCGGAATAGCAAAATCCACTTGCAAACAGTTGTGAAAGTGGTTTGAAAACGCATTATTTTGCGTGTGCGGAAGGGGCCATTGATTGCTGCAAGCTGTCCTGAGCCAGGCTTTGGCTGGGAAGAGGTGGGATATAAATCTAAGAGAATAAAATGATAAGTAATAAATGACTATTCTCCATGTGACACAGATCAGTTCACCTGGAGAAAATGGCCGGTTTGGAAGGCGGACTCTATGACCTTATTGAAGTCCCTCCCCTCCCCTCCTCCCCAGACCCTGCCCTGCTCATGCTCCATCTCTACTCCCCAATCTTCAGGTACTTCCCAAGCTGGAGTTCGAAACCATAAAGGTGACTACATCAGCGATTTCCTTTCCAGACTTGATATGACAACAAAAACTTTCAGGGACGTCTAAATGAAGGTCCGTTATGCACGGAGCGCTTTCCTCAAGGCTCTTCGCTCTGCAGTGGGGTCATAGTGGGTTCTCCTTGGATTTCTCTGTTTGAACAAATGGAAGTGCCCCATAGCCTACGCGCCCTTCATTTCCAGGTCACTTCTGGTCGGTTGCAGGATTGCTGGTTTATTTTTAAGCCCTTAAATTTTTTATATTGCTATTTTTCATATAGCTATTGCAAAGTCTCGTTATTGATACTTTATTTATTTATTTATTCATTCATTCATTCATTCATTCATTCATTCATTCATTCCACTTCTATACCGCCCTCCCCAATCAAATGATTTACAACATGAAGATACAGACAAGATGGATAAAACAATATAAGATGCTAAAAATTGGTACCAATTAAAATGCAGCGCTCAAAATCCTAACCATTTAAAACAGATGGCGTTTAACCATTAAAACTCCTCTAACTCCTCTAAGAGGGGAACAGCGGATCTCAGTTGTTAATGGGCACATATCAGCAGCGAAGCCTCCCCAAAAGCCAGTAGGAATAACCTTCCAGGTCTTACAGGCCCTGCTTGAACTCATTTAGAGTCCTGCAGGGGGCCGGACATGGAGGAAAAGAGCATTCCACCAGGCAGGGGTCAGACTCGCTGTAGAAAGCCCTGGCCCTAGTGGAGGCTCAGTCGCATACATGGAGGCGGGAGATCTCAGTAAATTGGCCCTCTGCGAGCGCTTATAGAGACCAGCGATGATACGGACAACTATATAGAGGACCCATGAACTTGGGGTTTTTTTGTTTTGTTTGTTTTTTTGAAAAGCCAGCTGTAGATCCCCTGGAAATGGGTTAGGGAGGGAGACTGGAAGGAGCAAAAACCCCAAAGCCAGGGAAAGCATTGGGGTTTTTTGCCCTCTCTCGGGAACCACGGGGCTTCTAGAATCCGCTGCGCCATAAGTCTGTAATCAAAATGTGCCCTCACTGCAGAGCAGAGCACCAGGACATAATCAGCCAGAGATCCTTCTGTTTAAACCAACGGGCTTACAAAAGTGTAACTCTCTTTAAATGTTACTGTTTGTGCAGGTCCAAATATGAGTTTGCAGGAAACAAATCTGGGGAAGAAGGGAGCTCTTACGCAACTTCCTCTTTCTTAAAATTGCTTATGAAATGTTTGAAAGACCGACTGAATACACAACAACAACAAAAGTTTCAGGGAAAATTCCCAAGGCAAATATTGTTGAGTTTGCTGACAGAAATTTGAATATTTATGTATTTAAAACATTTGTTGGAACGTAAAGTGACTGACACTACCAAAAACACAGTAAAAACAGCAATTATATAATCTGCATAAGTCACAGGACTGTCAATAATGAAACTAAATCAATCCATTGAAGACCTGAATAAAATTGTCTTCAACTTCCTCCTGAAGATGGACAATAAAGCGCCCAGCCATCCCTTCCCTTGAAAGTTGCTCCATAATACATGTTCTCCTAGCAATCCCTGTCCAGGATTGGCTGTTGTGGGATTTCTGGGCTATGTGGCCCACTGGCGCGAGAGTCTGAAGGAATCATTTTGTTCCTAACGTTTCGCCTGCATCTGTGGCTGGCATCTTCAGAGGTGTATTACAGAGAGAAGTGTATTACACGAGTGTAGGGCGGGTGCTCGCAGGGTGGGGCGGGTGTGCTGCTATGGCAGCACCAGCCCTGAGAAGACTTCTGAGGCGGGAGGGTCACCCTGACACAAGGTCAATCAGTTCACTGTCAGATATGAACACAACACAGCAAGACAGGGGAAAGTCCAGGAAACAGAGTCAAACAGTCCAAAGAGTCAAGTAACACGCAGAGGTGGGATCCAGCAGGTTCTCACAGGTTCCTGAGAGTAGGTTACTAATTATTTGTGTGTGCCGAGAGGGGGTTACTAATTGGTGATTTTGCCACGTGATTTTTGCCTTAGTTACGCCCCTCCTCTCAGCAGTAGCGCGCAGAACTTGAAGCAGTCTAGCAGGAGGTGCACCGGCATGCGTGGCAGCCTGTGCCTGCGTGCATTCGTTTCCCGCCCAAGGACCGGCGCAGCGGCTGCGTCCTTGCCACAGCTCCGCCCAGCAATGCCCCGCCCCCGGAATGCCTGGCCACACCCCGTCGTGCCCCGCCCAGCCCCATTGGTGCTACGCCACTGTTTGAATCCCACCACCATGGGAACCTGTTACTAAAATGTTTGGATCCCACCACTGGTAACATGGTATAGACCAGGGGTAGGGAACCTGCGGCTCTCCAGATGTTCAGGAACTACAATTCCCATCAGCCCCTACCAGCATGGCCAATTGGCCGGCGCTGACAAAGGTTGATAGGGTGTAATTCCTGAACATCTGGAAACAGGTTCCCTGAACCACCTATCGACAATGAACTGGGAGGGAGTATCTGAGAAGTGAGGTCATGGAAAGCCAGTCCAAGGCCAAAGCAAGATCCAAAACAGTCAGAACAGTGGTATGCAGGAGTTGCTGAGAAACGTGCACGTTGCATCCACATCTGTAGCTCTTTACTGAAGCTCATTATATGCGTCTGGGCTGCTTGCAAGTGAGCAGAATGCTGCCTCTCTTTCAAGGCCATCCTCAGTCTCTCCCAGCAGCACTGTGTTCCATCTGAGGAATCATTAGAGCTGTCATCCTCCCTGGTATTCCTGATACGCCCTGAACTGGGAAGCTGTAATTCTGTTACGGAATATTTTCTGCCCAAACATCCCGTTTTGCTAACTACCATAGGCTGAGTTCCCTGTTCTTTTCTCCTCTTAGTTCCTCTTTTCCCTCTGCCTCGTTTCCGCTGTTCTGAAGCTATTTTGACTGAAACACACAGACTAGTATTTTTCCACATCAATCCATATCGCTTTAGATCATTTTCTTTCATATCATTTGCTGCCATATCAATCCTTTTCATATCAATGGCCCCTTCCGCACACGCAAAATAATGCGTTTTCAAACCACTTTCACAACTGTTTGCAAGTGGATTTTGCTATTCCGCACAGCTTCAAAGAGCACTGAAAGCAGTTTGAAAGTGCATTATTCTGCATGTGCGGAAGGAGCCAATGTCTCCTATATCAATTTCTCCCATAACAATTCTTCCTCTTCTGCTGACACAACTGGTGTGGCTCTGTGAGGCTCAGGCAAGTCTCTCCCTGATGAACTGTCAGCCACAGCAGGAGGGACCATGACAGCTGGTAGGTATGCTGAACCCATAAGCATATGCAGCAGCATAGGGACCAAAGTCATCAAAGTCAGCATTGTATTGTCGAAGGGTTTCACGGCTGGATTCAACTGGCTGTGGTGGGCTTTCAACTGGCTGTGTGGCCGTGGTCTGGTAGATCTTGTTCCTAACGCTTCGCCTGCATCTGTGGCTGGCATCTTCAGAGGTGTATCACAGAGATAAGTCTGTTACACACTGTGTCAGCAGTGTCTGTTCAGATTGGCAGCAGCACCCGGCAGATGCTGGAGAGGTGAACCGGGGATGTTCTGTTTGACAAGCAGAGGTTTTATCAGTGAGCCATGCCCCTTCCCCACCCTGGTCCCTACTGTCTGTGCATAGAGCAGTGGTGGCGAACCTATGGCACTCAGAGCCTTTTCTGTGGGCACGCGTGCACAGAGTTCATCATGTGGGGGGTGGGGAATGATTCCCCGCACACACACCTAGGCTGGCCTGGGCACGATCCTTTACCTGGGAGTAAGCTCGGTTGCTCGCAATGGGGCTTGCTTCTGAGAAAACCCTTCTAGGGTCATGATTCACACATTTGAAGCGTGCACAGTTGCTTCACCAAGCTTACTTCCGAGTAACGTGTGCCTTGGAGCCAACCGGTTTTTCTAAACGAAAACCTCAGTATTCAGGTTAAATTGCCGTGTTGGCACTTTGCGACATATAAGTGGGGTTTGGGTGGCAATTTGGGCACGCAGTCTTGAAACGGTTCGTTATCACTGGCATAGAGGATCTGTGTTCCGTGAATTTGTCTAATCTTTTAAAAAGCGGTTCCATTTTAAGGGCAGCATGGTGTCGTGGTTAGGAGTAGCAGACTCTAAGGTTCCTTCTGCACATGCTGAATAATGCACTTAATAATGCACAATTGTTTGCAAGTGGATTTTGCTATTCCGCACAGCTGCAAAGTGCATTGAAAGTGGATTGAAAGTACATTATTTAGCATGTGCGGAAGGGGCATTGGAGAACTGGTTCTGATTCCTCACAGCTCCACATGAGCGGTTGACTCTAATCTTGTGAACCAGGATTGTTTCCCCACTTCTCCACATGAAACCTGCTGGGTGACCTTGAACTAGTCAAAGTTCTCTCAGAATTCTCTCAGCCCCACCTGCCTCACAGTGTGTCTGTTGTGGGGAGGGGAAGGGAAAGGAGGGAGTTTGTAAGCCACTTTGAAACTCCTTAAAAGTCGAGAAAGATGGGATGTAAAAAACAACTCTTCATCATAAGCAGCGTTTTCCAAAAGGGATCAGGTGTAGTACTGGGGGAAAATCCATATGTGAGGAGAACAGGAAACATTAACAACAAGAATCATTGGCTGTTCTGACCTGAGGGAATTTTCCTCCTCAAACCCAGAGCTGAGTCAGGAAACTTGCTGTATGTGCATAACAGGCAGGTCAAGTAATAGCTCCCTTTCTTATGTTTTGCTCATTTATTTGTTTGTTTTGGTGCATAGCATTCAGCCCTCTTTTCAAAATGGGACCCAACAGCTTCTCCCTTCATGATGGGCGCGGCTGTGCCACAGTTATAGGAAGGGCTGTGATGCTACAACACACAGGGGACAGCTCAGGAAACAATCTGCGTGCATGTGATTTAGAAAAGATACAGAACAGGAAGTTACCGGATCGCCTTCTTTTGCAGTAAAAGAAGGTGTGAGGGTTGTTTTTTTTTCTGCAGGTACTTGTTCGAGTCTTTGGGTGGCCACCTGGCTTCCTGGCGGAGCTCCAGTCCTGTGAACAGCTGCTGATCAAGCAGAGTAATAATTCAGCAGTGCGATGCTGATGTGGGAAGGCAGTGACAGGGAAAAATAATAATTGTCAGTTTAATTTCTGCCTCTCCAGCAATTCTCAAAGCCCTTTTTAATCAGGAGTGTACAAGGCTCTTTTAATATTATCTTGGCACAGACATCCTTCCCAATAAAAGAATCTTGGGAACCGCAATCTTATGTAACAACTGGAAGAAAAATTGCAGTGTTGCCAAAATAATTTTCTGAGCGCTTGAGGGGAATGTCATTGTTCTGGATGACTCCGGACTGGTCTGATTCAGATATAGATGACCTGGGCATCTAGTTAACTTCCCTGTGCTGATAACTCGATAAGACTTGGATTGTCCCTGTTTTAATTTTATCAGCACTGCCCAAAACTCATCAAGTCTTGGGCTCTCCCAGATTTTAATCTCATCAAATCTTTTTTTCAACAGAACTTTGCATTGTCCTGGGAAGACTCCCCCTCTTATCATTGTTAGAGGGTCCATTTTTCCTATGTAGACCCCAAAATCCATGGCTCTTTGCACTTAGATTTTCTCCTTGAGTCTAACATTGTTTTCCTGCAATCAGGACTATTGTTTCTCTCTTGCTGTTTCTCTCTTGCTGTCCCTCTTCGGGGGTAGGCCGGTCTATCAAATCGAATAAAATAATAATAATAATAATAATAATAATAATAATAATAATAATAATAATAATAATAATAATAATAATAATAATAATAATAATAATAATAATAATAATAATAATAATAATAATATTATTATTATTATTATTATTATTATTTCTGGAATGGTAAATATACCCCCCTCCCATTATCAGCTATTCCCATATCTCTCATCTTTTTATTTCCTAGGCTTCTTAAGTTTGGTGCACTGATTAGTGCATTTTTATTATTTTTAAACCTTTAATAAAGTTTTCCCCTTTTAACTTCAGTGCTGGTTTGGAGTGGATTTCTTGAGGAACTGACCTCTGTATACATTGAAGGAGATCTCCTTCCCACCTCTTGCATTGCTGGTCTGTTTCCAGTGAATTCTCTCCCCCATTAAAGAAACTGACCAGGCCTATTTGGGTAACAGTATCAAATCAAACGCCTTCGACAATACATGTTATCAAATCAGTTAATTCCTGGCAACTCACACATATTAACAGTGTTTTAGATTTGTTTTGGGTACTGTAGTACGTCAGTGCTTAGAGGAACTTGGCTTCTAGTTCAGTACTTTATTATAGCATAACTATTTTGCATCTTTTAACCGACAAGAGAAAATCACACCATTTATTACTGCTATATAGATAATTGAAGGAGAGCAATTACATGAGTCCGTAAAAGTATCTGAATCAAAAATAAGCAGGACAAGCAAGGAGCCCCTTGTAAGAAGAAGCTCCAAGTCAGCTTCCCATAATTATCAGTTTTTAAAATAATGTCCTAGCAACAGCTAGCCAATCCATTTGACAAGGGCCACATTTGTAACTAACTTATTACCTATATAATTTCAAACACCATACAATTTATGTGTACTTGGATATGCTCCTGGTGGTGGAAAGGGCGGTACATTTGCAGCTGACTTAGGGCTTTCCAGGCAAGAGATGGTTGGAGGTGGTTTGCCATTGCCTCACTCTGCCTGAACTTCCTTGTATATTTTCCTTCCATATCTTTTTAAGATATAGAAACCTGTTAGTTTATATATCTTAAAAAGTGTCATAGTGATTAAGAGCAGGTGTACTCTAATCTGGAGGAACTGGGTTTGATTCCCTGCTCTGCCGCCTGAGCCGTGGAGACTTATCTGGGGAATTCAGATTAGCCTGTGCACTCCAACACACGGCAGCTGGGTGACCTTGGGCTAGTCACAGTTCTTCTGAGCTCTCTCAGCCCCACCTGCCTCACAGGGTGTTTGTTGTGGGGGGAAAGGAGTTTGTCAGCCCCTTTCAGTCTCCTTACAGGAGAGAAAGGGGGGGATATAAATCCAACTCTTCTTCTTCTTCTAGTTCATTCTATCTACTTTTTATCTTAAAGTCTATTTAAAGACAGTGATCACAAATTTCCAGTACATATTAATATCTGTTGGTCCTTAACACTACATCTTTGAACTATATTCTCACTGCTGTGAAGATGCACTTTCGCGCCCTTTTCAGACACATCTGCATCTGGCCTTCCAAATATAATATCTATTGATAAGGGTTAGATGGCTTCTAATCTGCATTAGGTCTTATAATTGTGCTACTTCTTTGTTTCTTGCCCCTCTCCAAGGCTATTCAGTTCTGGGTCTCTAGACTCCCTTTTGGCATGTTTATCTGAGAGGCTAATGCCGCTCTGTTTCTGGCGTCCAGAAACATCCTCCGTGATTGTTTTGGTCAAGTCCAGCAACTATTCCCCTGTATTCCTGGTCATATTTGTGGCACCGTGATAGTTGAAGCACTTTCATATTACTGTTTTATCAAATGTCCAGACCAGAGGTGGGATCCAGCAGGTTCTCACAGGTTCCCGAGAGTAGGTTACTAATTATTTGTGTGTGCCGAGAGGGGGTTACTAATTGGTGATTTTGCCACGTGATTTTTGCCTTAGTTACGCCCCTCCTCTCAGCAGTAACGCGCAGAACTTGAAGCAGTCTAGCAGGAGGTGCATCGGCATGCATGGCAGCCTGCGCCTGCGTGCATTCGTTTCCCGCCCAAGGACCAGTGCAGCAGCTGCGTCCTTGCCACAGCCCCGCCCAGGAATGCCCCGCCCCAGAATGCCCGGCCACACCCCCTGTCGTGCCCCACCCAGCCCCATTGGCGCAACGCCACAGTTTGAATCCCACCACCATGGGAACCTGTTACTAAATTTTTTGGATCCCAACACTGGTCCAGACCATCCAACAGGCCTGAATTTAGGTCTAGCTGAGAACACCTCCCCCTTTCTCCATTGACGGGGCTACCTAAAGAAGGGGGGGGGCAACAGCCATGCAATCCTCAAGCTTGGCTGGATCCAGCTGCAACTAAGCCCCCTTTTCCAAGAAACACTTGAGTTACATTTTAATTGTCATCTCTATGTGTTTTTGATATGTATGATCCCAATGCTGAATTGACCCCAGAATGCAGATCAAAAAATCTGCACAAAGGGGTCATGTAGAGAGAATGGGGATTTTTCTACCAATCTGAGATAACCCCCTGGGGTACAGAAAAAAATTTTTTAAAGAAAAAAGCAGATTTTTAAAATCTTCTCAAAATTGTTGGAAGTTGAGATACTGGTGACTCGATTTCAGTAGCCATTTGAGGGGTAGTCTGAGAAATCCAGTGTGGTGTAGTGGTTAAGAGCAGAAAGTGTGATCAGGAGAACTGGAGTCAATTGCCATCACCTCGTCATGAAACCTGATGGGTGACCTTGATCCAGTCGCAGTTCTCTCAGAATTCTCTTAACCCATGAGGGCAGACAATGGCAAAATACCTCTGAACATCTCTTGCCTTCAAAACATAACAGGGTTGCCATAAGTCAGCTTTGACTTGAAAGCAAAATCACCCCAACACTGGTTACCCTTACCAATAATGTCTTCTGAACCATCCACCCTTGATCACTCAGCTTAGGGGTGGCCAACCTATGCTGCTCCAGATGTTCATGGACTACAATTCCCAACATCCCCTGCCAGCATGGCCAACGGGCCATGAACAGTGGTGGGATCCAAAAATTTTAGTAACAGGTTCCCATGGTGGTGGGATTCAAACTGTGGCATAGCGCCAATGGGGCTGGGTGGGGCACAACGGGGGTGTGGCCGGGCATTCCGGGGGCGGGGCATTCCTGGACTGGGCTGTGGCAAGGACACAGTGCCAACATTTCGGGCTGAGTCCCTTTATCATATATGCCAACTGTTTCGGTGTTCTGTACCATTTTAATATTAATTTCTTCTCCAATTCCGCATATTGCTCAACTGTGGGAGCTTAGAGAATCCTGCAAGGGGAGATTGTGCACTGTAGGATTTCAAAATTGTTTTTCCTGTCCTACGATTCCTTGTCTACCCTCAACTTGCTATACCTAATATTAAAGTGACTAGCCCCCATTATAAAGGCAGCAACACATCCATGCTACTCATTGAAAAAGGCAAGGATCTCTACGCCCTTGGAGGATTCTGCAGCGATGCAGAAGAATATAACTTTAAAGATTCACGAAAAAGAAACGGATGCAAAAAATGTTCTATCTTATTATTGTTGCTTGTGCTGCTAGTGATGTTTGTGGTTCTGAATATTGTTGCTTTGCATAATTTATGAAGTTATGTTATGATTACTGATGCCTCTATAATGTTATGCTATGTTATGACCATGCTTACTAATGTTATGTTATGGTTATTGATGCTTTTGTTGTTATAAGGCTATGTTTAAAATGCTATGTTCATTGTTGCTTAGAATATGTTGTAATGTTATGTATACTGATTCTATGTTATTAAAGTTTTTTTTGATGGTTGTTATTTATTGTATTGTCGAAGGCTTTTATTGTATAATCCAGGAAGGAAGAAACTATGAAAATGAACAGAACTTGGCTGCCAGTGTTGAAAAATACTAGAGTCAAGACAGTGTCTAACCAGCTCCACACAAACACAGGATGACCACAGACAAAAGAAACAAAGGCCAGGATACTTCTATTCAGATGCTCCCACCAGTGACCTTGCTATCTCCATTGTTACTCCCATGCTATAGTCTTCATTGTTACTCATACTTCTATTCAGATGCCCTCAACTATTGACCTGGTTGCCTTCTTTGTTACTCACAGACAATGTTTCTCCACCCACCCTGGACACTCCAACAGATATATATACTCCACTTGCTTTCCCAACATCAGATCCTCTGAAGATGCCAGGCACAGATGCAGGCGAAACGTCAGGAGAGAATGCAGCTAGAACACGGCCATACAGCCCGGAAACCACACAGCACCCAAGTTGTTATTTATTGTTATGATCGCTGATATTGTCATTTTGCAGCTGTTGTTCACCACCCTTCGTCCTTCGGGGGAGGGTGGTATATAAATCTAATAAACCAAACCAAACCAATAGATCACTATTATTCTATGGACTTCTTGCCTGCAGTCTTTGCTGTCTATTTCCTGGGATTTCTTTATCCCAAATGACACCCCTGCTAAGAGGCACGACAAAAGAATACTAATAATCCTGTGAGTGTTAATGATTAGGGGAAAGTCCCCAATAACTGTTGTGGCTGTATCAGAGTTTGCATTAGATGACCCTTTTTTTTGGTCTGTGTATGCATGAAGACACAACAGATATTAAGTAGAAGAGAGACAGACAACTGTGAGGTGGCTAAAACACCTTGAGATATAGGATCTCTCACTCACTCTGGTGATGTGGGAAGGAGGGAATTGACCACTGCCAGTGGATTGGGGCAGAGAAACATGCCATTGCTGTTGGTTCCATATTATCAGTAGCTGCAGCAGCAAAAGGAAAACTGCAGCCATTCTCTCCAGTGGTTGACCTCTGAAAACTGGAGGTCAACCATAATTCTAGGACCGTGGTGGCGAACCTTTGGCACTCCAGATGTTATGGACTACAATTCCCATCAGCCCCTGCCAGCATGTTTATTAGTAGGAATAAATTTATATTCTACAGTTCCTGCAGAATTTAGGGTGAGGTGGATGATTTTGTCCTTCTTTTATCCCCACACAAGCCCACAAGATAGGTTCAGCTGAAGAATGGGACTGATGTGCTTCACTACTTAACCAATACACTGTGCTGGATGTGAGACATATCAAGCACCGAATCCACCGACTGTCAGCCAGAGGCGTTCCTCCCATTGGGCAAAGTGGGCAGTTGCCCTGGGCGCCGCCTTGTGGGGGGCGCAAAAACTGCAGGTTCGTCTGTGGGATTGTTGGCCTGCAGATGGCACAGTTTTTAGGCTAGCAGCACCAAAATTTCAGGGTTTTTCCGGGAGACTATCCAGATGATATCACCCAGGTTTGGTGCGGTTTGGTTCAGGGAGTCCAAAGTTATGGACTCCCAAAGGGAGTGCCTCATCCCCCATTGTTTCCAATGGGAACTAATAGGAGATGGGGGCTACACCTTTGAGGGTCGATAACTTTGGACCCCCTAACCCAAACTTCACCAAACCTGGGTGGTATCATGAGTAGGGTCTCGTGAAGATACTTGGAAATTTTGGTGCTGCTATCTTAATAATTTCACCCCTGACAGCAGGCACCCCCTGACAGCAGGCATTTCCCCAGATTTTCCTTTTAAATCCACCCCCTTCCTGCCACTGCTTGTTTTCTTTATTTCTTTTATTCTCTCAATGCCTAATAAAGGTTATGATTACTATTTTGAAAGCATTTTGAAAATGTTTTCAAAAAATATTTCTGCTGTGTTCAGATTTGTGAGTTGGGGTATGTTTTATAATGTGATGGTGACTTTGAAATGACCTGGTGGAAAAATTTTTTTGTTTGGTCATGGTGGGGGAGGGTGGCTGCCCATGGGGGGGGGCATCAAACTCAGGTTTTGCCCAGGGCTCCAGTTTCCCTAGGTACGCCACTGCTGTCAGCAGCCTCCAAGCTCTTCTTTCAAGGCTTGACCGAAAGTGAAAGTGAAAATGGACTAACCGGTCAGCTTCCCAATTCTGCCCCCCCCCCCGCGTTCTACCCATTAGTCTAGGGGTGGCTAACCTATGGTGCTCCAGATGTTCATGACCACCAGCCCAATTGGCCATGCTGGCAGGGGCTGATGGGAATTGTAGTCCATAACATCTGGAGTGCCAAAGGTTCGCCACCACTGTTCTAGGAGGTCTCAAGACCCCGTATGGAGTCTGGCAACTCGACTACTAAATATAAATTGATGGTTTAAAAAATATATCTCTATTTGGTTTTCATGACCCATTGCTTCTCTCATTCCCTCATGCAGACCTGCAGACCCATATGATGTTCTGATGCACTGATAACTAGGCTATTGGTCATCGTAAGCCTTTTGTCACTGCTGTGATCTTGTGACCTCAGTCTGGTACTTCCAACAGGCCTCTTGATCTCCCATCCACCTTACACGAGTTTAGCAGCTCTCAAAATAAAACATGATTCATCCAGCCTCTTTGTGCATTCTTCAGAAACTCTCTGTTTTCAGCCGCCCACTCCTGAGTTTCTGGAGTTCATTGTGACAAGTTAGGCATCAAATGAGGAGGGTGGGAGGCAGGCTGGGGCACAAGTTGTGCTTGATGGATGGGAGTCCTCGCTGGTCCCCATGAAAGATGAATGTGCTTCTTTTTGTCACAGTTCTTCTATTGATACATTCCTGGCTTCAACTGTTGTTAACCGAAGTGGTGGGAGTCTCTCCCTTTTAGAGTGGGGAATTCGCGAGGCTCTTGGCTTAGCAAAAGGTTGGGCAAGCTTGGGGGGACTTCGTTGCCTGTGTACACAAAGATCAGCCTTTGCCAGAAATTCTGCAGGAGCGCAAATAAAGTTTGTTTAAGGTTAATAGGGGTACACAACCAAGTGGTGGGATCCAAAAAATTTTAGTAACAGGTTCCCTCGCCAGCCCCCCCTCAGCCCCCCCTCAGCAAAGGGGGCAGAGGTGTACCTAGGCAAACCTGAGCCCTGGGCAAAACCTGAGTTGGATGCCCCCCCATGGGCAGCCACCCCCCCATGACCCCCCAAAATTTTTTTGCACCAGGTCATTTCCAAATCATTATCACATTATAGAAAACGCCCCAACTCACAAATCTGAACCCAGCAACGGTGAAATACACAGGTTCTTTGATAGAGACTGGTGAGATAAAAGGTACAAAAGGCTGAGAATCAATGAATTGCAGTACCTGAAAGGGATTAACCCAGTTCAGGGAGTTACATTATTAGTCGCAATTGCTATATGGAACCTTCACGTTCAAAGGCAGGATGCCTCTTGGGGAGGCGAGGGCGTGGAGATGGAAAAGCGGGCCCAATTAGTAACCCCCTCTCGGCACACACAAATAATTAGTAACCCACTCTCGGGAACTGGTGAGAACCTGCTGGATCCCACCTCTGTACACAACCACCCAATAACCAAAGCTGCAGAACACACACACAGTCCTAGGGTTTAAGCAGTGTTGAGGGGATAGGTTGGGAATAGTGGAGGAACTGGGAGAATTCGTAGGGCTGATACTGTGCCAGAACCTAAAGTGGCTTTGGATCCGTGAAGAAGAATCCAGCATCCTACACTGGGCTCCACGGAAGCAGGGTAAAAAGCAATGGCACACAGCAGCAATTGGACCATTCGCTTGCTCAGAAGCAAGGACATAGGTAAGGGGGGGTTACAGGGTTCAACCCCCCCATTGCTACCCTCCCTCACCTCCTCACCAGCTGGGCTCCCAGCAGGCAGTCCGCTCTTCCCTCCCCTCTGAGGAGAAGAGACTGCAGTCCCCAGTCTCAGAGAGTTGCTTTTATAAGCACTGAGGCCGGGGGTGGGGCTTGGGAGGCATGGCCATGCCCCCACCTGACCCTGGGGGCGTGGCCATGCTTCCCAAGCCTCCCCCCACCTCAGTTATTTTAAAGCAGCTCTCCATGGCCGGGGATGGTAGTCTCTTCTTCCCGGAGGGGAGGGAAGAAGGGTCTGCTGGCTATTGGCTGGGCTCCCAGCCGGTGGGGGGCAGGGGAGGGGGAGCAGGAGGGGCGGGGCAAAGGTGGCTGCCATCCCCGGCGTCAGAGCACTGAGGTGGGGTGGAGCTTGGGGAGGTGTGGCCACACCTCCAGGGTTGGGTAAGGGCATGGCCATGCCCCTGAACCCACCCCATAAAAAATCTATAGCTACGTCACTACTCAGGAGTACGGGCAGAACAGTGTGACCAGACCAGTGGTCCAGACACACTGCTGAGTGTTGAGCAAGGGCCTATTTTATCGGGGAGATCAGGCCCTCTAGCCTTAATGGTTTGAGTCATTAAGCTAATGGTTTGTGTGCTTCACCTGATGGGCTCAGCTGGGAGTGCCCTGAGGTGGGCAGAGTGCTGTGTCTAGCATAACTATAAAATTGTGAACCGGGACGGCCTTGTGGGGAAACGGGAGCGCCCCACAAGGCCATGCGCTCCTGCGGCCACGCACGCGTGGGAGGCTGCTGCACTGCCTTGCGCCCCAGAAGGCAGTGCGGCAGCCTTCCAAAATCGGGACACTGGAAATAACCCACGGGACGCGGGACAAATTGTTTGAAGGCCGGACTGTCCCGCCAAAAGCGGGACGTCTGGTCAGCCTACTATAAAACAATGGCAATGTTAATAAGGTGGTTGTAGAGAGAGATTCGTCAGAAGAAGTTCTTGGGGTAATATATCCCCCACCCTTCACTGCAATTGCGGCTGGCTACTGGCCACAGCGATGAGAGAGGGCAACCACCATCCCATCATGGCAGATGCCCTGGGAAAAAACAAGCGAGCCACAATATATGGGGGGGGGGGTATGTGTGTTCTCTGTGGGGGGTCATTTGACTTCCCTTTCTCCACAACCAGCTTTCTTTCCTCCAGGCAAACGTTTGTCCAACTCACCCAGGTGGCTGTTCCTCATCCTGAGGCGAAATCAAAAAAGGCCAAGACGGCAGCCTTTACCTTCTCTCCAGATACCCAATGGTTAACTAAGGTTGCACAGTGGTCAGGAAGGACGGCCCTACATGTTCAGATATAATCTGGTAATTGCAAAGCCTATACTTATATGCCCTGACCTGGATGGCCCAGGCTAGCCTGATCTCGTCAGATCTCAGAAGCTAAGCGGGGTCATCCCTGGTTACTGTTTGGATGGGAGACCACCAAGGACGTCCAGGATTGCTACAATAGCAAATCTCCTGTTTATCTGTTGCCTTGAAAACTCCACGGAGTCATCATAAATTGGCTGCAGCTTGGCAAGATTTTCCCTTACTACCATATAGCTATATATGTAATACAGGGGTGGCCAGCCTATGGTGCTCCAGATGTTCATGGACTACAATTCCCATCAGCCCCTGCCAGCATGGCCAATTGCTGGTAACCCTTATCAGTAATGTCTTCTGAACTGCATTCCTGCTGGGCTAATCTTGGGCTAGTCGCAGTTCTTCAGAACTCTTTCAGCCCCACCTACCTCACCAGGTGTCTGTGGTGGGGAGGGGAAGGGAAAGGAGTTTGTAAGCCACCTTGAGTCTCCTTACAGGAGAGAAAGACAGGGTATAAATCCAAACTCTTCTTCTTCTTCTTTCTTACAGGTCTCTCATCCAGAGCCAAGGCCCAAGGCCACCCGGCAAATTTCCATGGCGAAGTGCGAGTTTGAACCTGGGTTCCCCAGATCCTAGTCTAGTACCTTAACTACTTCACCATGTTGACTCCCCAAATTCTGGATAGCATCCCAGATGGCCATTCACATTTGCACAATCCTAATGTTCGGGGAAGGGCGGTATAGAAATTTAATAAAATAATAATAAATAAATAATAATGCATTCTCATTTTACCTTTTGAAAGTTTTTTGCACCATTGCCTCTGTCCAACCAGTTTTGCAGGCTTTTCAGGTTTTTTAAAAAAAACAAAGCAAAACCCTTCTGAACCTGTTTTCCAGGGCAAAAGCAGACTGGATATATAATAAGCAACAATTCCTCTTTCAAGCTACCTTCGACTGGCTCCAAAAGGAACGGTTAGGAGTGGGAGGAAAGGCAGTCACGGGCTTAGATTTATCAGAATGCTCCACCTCGTGGCAGGATGAAGCAAAGACACCCATTAACCCGTTTGCCTCTGGAGATTGTGCCTTTTTAAAGAAGAAAAGTGCCTTTTTAAAGAAGAAAATTGCCCAAACGGGGACCTGTCTTTTACTTCGAGATGCTAATACCAGGTGGGATATTCTTAGGGATTTGCGGGTGAAGCCGAGGGACAAGTAGGGCTTGAATAGGGAAGGGACCGCACCACAGAGTCCATTTTCCAAAAACATTCATTTTCTCCAGGGTAAACTGATCTCTGTACTCTGGAGAGTAGCTGTAATTCCAGGAGATCTCCAGGCCTCACCAGGAGGTTGGCAACAAAACAGCTTTTGGCATCTCAGAAGCTGAGTGTAACCTCTTTCTGTGGGTTCTGTGGGGCAGTACTTGGAAGGAGTTGCAAAGAACCAAATTTAAACAAAACAGTTTACTTCTCTTAACAAATAACACTTTTAAAACATTTAACATTTACACTTTGCAGTCCTGTTAAGTTTGCATTTTCAAGTCCTTATATTTACAGCCTACTGATACTGCCAAGTCCAATTCTTCTTTGCTGGTGGTTGGTTTTGAAGACTTCAGAGGCTTGGTGAACGGCTTCAAGATGATGAAGGTTCCCAGAAAACTCTCACCATTTACATACACAAAAACCCTTAAACAAGGTGTTAAGGGCTTCTTAAAATCTATCAAGGTCCCAGCCTGGTAGCCTTGCTTCTTCCAACCTCATGAGTTCTGCAGCCTTCTGCTTCTTTTCAGACTCCACCCCTTTCTGGGTCATCCCATTCTTACACAGGGGTTACATGAGCACTAGGTCTAGGCTCGCAGATCACATTGTACAAACTGACTGAACCAGCGAGGCTCTCTGTTAAGCTCAGGGCTCAAGTGGTTTGTTTCTAGGCTGCATCTGGCCAGGTCTTTGTTTAGCCTTGAACCTGCAAAGCACAACATGCACTTGGGCCATGATCCAGCCCAGTAGCTGGGACAATATGCTGCCAGTCTGGCCCTTCTTTGTTGAGCGGCCTCTTTGCAAGCCTGCCATCTTTATCACCCTGTTGGGTGGGAGGAAAATATGAAGGACTAGGTCTCTAGGGCCGTAGTGGCGAACCTTTGGCACTCCAGATGTTATGGACTACAATTCCCATCAGCCCCTGCCAGCATGGCCAATTGGCCATACTGGCAGGGGCTGGCTGGTGGAAGTGCTCGCCACCACTACTAGAACAATGGTTAACCTTATATCTAGATGTTAGGACTACACTATCAGCCCCTGCCAGCATGGCCAATTGGCCATACCGGCAGGGGCCGATGGGAATTGTAGTCCATGATCTGGAGGCTGAAGGCCGCCACCACTGCTCCTAGAACAATGGTGGCGATAATCCTTTTTTGCATCTCCAGATAGCAGGATTACATTATCATTCCCTGCCAGCATTAACGCTTTACCGGCAGGCTGATGGGAATTGTAGTCCATAATATCTGGAGTGTAAGCCAGGTTCGCCACCACTGCTCTAGGAATAATGGTGTATAATCCCATGGCATCGGGTGCCAGAGGAATGGCACTCCAGAGCTCCTCTCTGTGGGCAATGCAGCAAGAACAGAGTCCCCTCCCCACACATCTAGGCTTGCTTGGGCCGCTGGGCTCGATTATTAACATTAAACCTAAGACCTAGTTTTGTGAAAGAAGTTTAGGTAACCCTGTTAAGCGCTGTTAAACCCCACTTATTTTCACGCGAAGAACTAAAGCGTGATCCTTTACCTGGAAGTAAGCTCGGTTGCTGGCGATGGGGCTTGCTTCTGAGTAAACCCTCCTAGGGTCGTGATTCACCCGTTGGAATAGTTGCACGGTTGCTTCAAAGCAAAGCCACCGACTACCACCAAGCTTACTCCCGAGTAACACACGCCTCGGAGCCAACCGTTTTTTTCTAAACTAAAACCTCAGTATTCAGGTTAAATTGCCGTGTTGGCACTTTGCGATAAATAAGTGGGTTTGGGGTTGCGGTTTGGGCACTTGGTCTTGAAAAGGTTCACCATCACTGCTCTAGGACCTGGCCCTACAAGGCTGCCCTGTATTCTTGCGTGGTGGCAGCATCATCTGGAGCTTCAGGGGCAGGTTCTTTGACTGAGGCTGGAGACTGAGGAGCACTGGGTCTGGAAGGGGCCCCAGTGGTATTGGTAGATATGCCAGCCCTGGCTTAGGAAATACTTCAGGGCAGTCTGAGGAAAGTGGGTTTGGGTAGGGGAGAGGCTTCAAACAGGTATAATGCCATGAAACCCACCTTCTAAAGCGACCTCCCCCACCCCCTGCTGGAGATCTGTTTAATAGCAGGATATCTCCAGCTAGGCAACCCTAGGCATCGGGTGCCCCCTGGACCTCCCAGTCTTCCTGGTCATCTTCCGAGGAGTCTGCATCCGAGTCTGGCCCATGGGGCATGCATGTCACAAAAGCATTCTGAATGTGTGCAGCACTTTTCCATATGATCCTTGCAACAGTGGAGAGATAGCTGTAGACCTGGGATCAGTTCAGATGTTACAAAGTCCTTCTCTGCTCTGTGTCCAGTCAACAGATGTGACCGGGGAACTCTGTGCTGAGCAATTTGTGCCCAGGTGCAAAGGAATTGGATTCAGATTGGGAGGTTGGTGTGTGGAGGCTTCTTCTGCCTGCCATTTTTCTGACCTGAAATGGCCCAAGGAGCTGCTATTTGGCCCATTGGGAAAACCTTTATGGCCATCCATATCCATTTCTCCAGTGAGGTGGATTGTGGCTCCACAGCACACAGAAAACCATGCACATTTACACAAACCTATGGCTGAGAGCACCAACAGTGTCTGTCTTGGCTGGCCTCCCTCCTTGTCTGTGAGCTCACCTTCTACCCCCCTTCCCCCCGCAGGATAGACCACCTTGGCCTTGTAGGAGGTTGGCTACTTTTTTTAGAACAAACAAGATGCAACTCTAGCTACTCTTCATAAACTCCTTATTTTCATCAGGTATTTAGCAGCACTCCTGCAAGCTTGAACCCCTGCATCACACCAACAAACCTATCTCTTTCCCGAATTCCCTTTTATACCTCTCAGGAGGTTCCCTCCCTCCTGGGAGATTCCTGTTCCAGCCTCCTAGTCTGAGCTGTGAGCTGTCTGTCAGGCTGTCTGTCAGGCTCTGTTGGCCTGGGACTGGCTCTTAAGTTTTCCAAGCACTCTTCCTTGATTGCAGCCTGGTTGGGGTTGTGCTGGTCCCACCCCATTCTCTAAGGCTGCAATAGGCTGCTGATTGCTGCAATGGCCTGCTGATTGCAACTTGGCTAGGACTGTGCTATCTTCACCTTTTTCTCTGGAAATGCTGAGACTTGCTCTTGTAGCTCAGGCTCTCCTGCTGTTTCCCTGCTGCTTCTTCCAGCTTCTGGCTTCCTGGGGGTCTCTGCTTCTGCTGGCAAATCCAAAGACAGTGCGGGCAGTTGTGGAGTACTCCAGGGGGCCTGAGTGGGTGTCTGTGACAAGGAGAAGGGTGGAACAGGCTTTCCTTTCCTTTTCACCTTTTCTTTCTTTTTTCTTTTTTCCTTTTCTTTCTTCTTGGGACTGTTCCTCCACTCATAAGAACATAAGAACTAGCCTGCTGGATCAGACCAGAGTCCATCTAGTCCAGCACTCTGCTACTCGCAGTGGCCCACCAGGTGCCTTTGGGAGCTCACATGCAATGTGAAAGCAATGGCCTTCTGCTGCTGCTGCTCCTGAGCACCTGGTCTGCTAAGGCATTTGCACTCCCAGGGTATTTGTTTGGATGGGGCACCATAATATTGGTACTGTGGTTGATAAGTACTGAATTATTCTGTTGCATGATTTTATTATATGAAATGTTTGATGTAAAGCACTCAGAGGCTGTTTTGATGAGGAGAGTGGTCAATAAATTTGATTCTCTTGAATACTGATTGAGTGCTGGGATGGGTGCAGACTGGGTGGGTAATGATTCGGTTGATATGCTGATTGAATCTCTTTAGGGAGACACAATTAAGATTAGCTTCCTTCCTGCCCAGGTTTGATGCACAAGATGGATTCCAAAACACTCTAAGAAGCATTCATTTTGTGGGGAAGAGTGCCTTGCGTTTATGCCAATCTTTGGCCCCCTATGCCCTCATGGCATCCATTAGTGAGAGGAGATGTTATCCAGCATCCTTCATCCTACGAACCAGGTTCATTCCAATCTATTAGACTGTGTTAAAAGTATTACTCCTCTCAGAACATGAGGGGAAATTTAACCCCTCATCCTGCTCTGTTTCCTTTTGAATTGATCTCTCATGCCTGTAGAAAATGATCTGGTCGTCTCATTTTGATGTTCCTGAGAGTGAAACCCTGACAAGTTGGGGAAGCAATAGCAGCTTTATTTACTTAACACGAGGAGAAATATTACCGCTAGGCAACAATTATCGTATAGAAATATCATTCCCTCTGCTTGCCTTTTCATTTCCCTCTCAAGCAATATCAAGTTACTAATGAATACAGCATGGCACAGTAGTGGCGACTGAGGCAACCGTTCGCCATATTGTTATTCTTTATTGAATTGCCAGTTACGGCCTTAAAGATCTCAGGCGGGAAATGCTTCTCTTGAGGAAATCATCTGCCTCACTCACATCAGCGAAAATGGACAAAAAATCAAAACTGGTCCCAAAGGTCTTTCTAATGTATATGATTGGCATAGTTCCTGACTGATTAAGCTAAGAGGATTGTGGGTAAAGGACAGGCAAAAGCTTGAAGTCAAGGTAATCAAGAGCCCTCCGGGGGTGGGTGGTATAAAAGTCAAACAAACAAACAAACAACAACAACAACAACAATAATGATAATGATAATGATAATGATGATACACCAGACATCACCGTGATTGAGGACAAGAAAGTGAGCATCATTGACATAGCAGTCCCCGGTGACAGCTGGGTCATTCAAAAAGAACACGAGAAGGTCACTAGATACTGCGATTTGAAAATCGAGCTTCGGCGTCTATGGCACAAACCAGTTGAGGTCGTCCTAGTGGTAATCGGCACGCTGCCTTCATCCCAACTATTAGGGCAGCACTTTAAAACATCTCTTCAATTGGACACAAATTAACCATCTCGTCAAATTTCCAGAAGCTGCATCTCCTGCTGGATCTGCATGAATACTACGCCAATACATTACAACTTCCTAGGCCTCTGGGTGAAGCTCGAATTGTAATGAAGGTCAACAACCAGCTAAAGATCTCGCAGCTGTGAAATCTACAATAATAATAATAATAATAATAATAATAATAATAATAATAATAATAATAATAATAATAATAATAATAATAATAATAATAATAATAATAATAATATACCCAAGAGCTATCATATCATGTCCAAGCTAAATGAATTGTGGGTAAAGGACAGGCAAAAGCTTGGAGTCAAGGTAATCAAGAGCTACATCCAAGAGCTACCATACATTGACCTGCATGGCCCACAATAGCCCATTCTCCTCAGATCTTACATGCCAGTCAGGGTTAGAATTTGGATAGGAGACCACTGAAGAAGTCCAGGGTTGCTGCAGAGGGAGGTATTGGCAAAACACCTCTGCCTTGAAAACCCTATAGGGCTGTGGTGTCAATTCCATGTTATCTCCAGATGTTATGGACTACTAATTCATCAGCCCTCGCCAGTAATGGCCACCCTCAAGTTTCCGTGGCATGGGCAATTGCTGGCAGGGGCTGGTGGGAATTGTAGTCCATAACATCTGGAGTGCCAAAGGTTCGCTACCACTGCTATAGGGTCACCGTAAATTAGCTGTGACTTAATGGCATTTTCTATCATCACTACTAATGATTAAATATATATATATATATAAAGTTGCAAGACCACAGTTGAGAAATAGTCATAGCCAAAAATATGTCTTGCGGTTACACTGGGGAAGTCAGTAGCTGGGTGCTGCTGAACCGCTGCATTTGCTATTTTGCAAGAACCAGCAGATACTTGCTTATGAGTGAAAGGGCAACAGTAAGCACTCACCTAGGGGATTGAAGTATATAGAGATGGTTCACCCAACTGATTAGGCTTTTTGCTGATTATGCTTGCTGGATAGAAGATATATGTACCCCCATACGTAACCAAGTCAAATGATGCTGAATGTATTCTTTTGAAATTGTATTTGCTGGTAGTGCTAATCATGTTAGAGGTGAAGATTGTGAGCCTGCTTGGACAGCGGGGATTGGCCAGAAGTGGTCAGAAGGGTCTGTTCAGAAATGTCTTAAAATGAGCTGTACTGCGATACAGACTGCAGAGAGTTGGTACCACGGTGCTGCTCTCTCCATGTCTGCAGACATGATAATAAACCTAGCTTGCTATTAGCCATCCTTGTGTGGAGTTTTTAATGGGTAAAAACTTCCATAACACCAAGAGCTACCATCTCTGTCCCTAACAAAGACCTCCTCTGCTCCTTCCCAATCCAGCTGCACCTTACCCAAACACGCGTGCATTCTCACAACAGACCTCTGAGGTAGGTTAGACAGAAAATTAGTGACAAACCCAAGATTCTCCTTCCATTCTCCTCAACTAAACTTATCACCACATACCAACCACACATCTCACCAAGCTTTTGAGGCTCGCAGGGAGACTAGAACCGCTGGAATTTGGTCCCCTAATAGCAGCCTGGGAAGACTTAGCTCCCTTTTCGCTTTAATTTGGGTGGCCGAGTTCCCAATCACCAAATCTGGGCTGCTCAGTGACAAGGCAGAAACCTGCAAAAGGGATGCTATGAATTTTGTTGCAAAGCCCATTTAACCGTTGATTTGACTGTGTCTGAAGAAGGCAATTAGATGTGAGTCGGTCGCTCGGTGTCAGGCTCTTTTGACCACTCGCAAGAACCAGATTCTTGGGTTCGAAAATCAGCTTATTGACAGGAACACTGCGGACAGAATTCAAGCAAGCTTTGCTGGAGCTGAGTTTGGCTACACTGCCTCTGGTTAATTTCCCTTCCCCAAACAACTCTGTGGCCCCTGCACTCACCATCCCAGCACGGTGAAATCACTAGAAACGTCCTCAGACTGTGCAGAATTTCCAAAACAAAGATAAGGGCCAGGTGCTAACTGCCTTAAGGGGTGAGAAAAGTTACTGTGTGCCTAAAGTAGAAATATACAGGCATAGGGTTAACATAACAAGCCAAGGAATCCCACAGTACCCGTAGTCTCATGGCAAGAGCCAGAGCTGAAATCTTGGCAGGGTCTTCACATTCGGTCTGTTTGACTTGTGCTCTATGGTTGCAAACATCTGCCAAGCAGGTTTGCACTGGGTTTTCCCAAAACTGTGCATGCTCAAAGACACCACTGATTGGCAGCCACTAGCATCACTAGGGACTATGTAGACGATTCAGAAATTTGTAGATTTTCGAATTACAATCTCTATCAGCTTCCCCGGTCAGCATGACCACCACATGCTGGTAGGGCTGATGGGAATCAGGTTCCTGAACATCTGGAGAGCCGCAGGTTCCCTACCCCTGATGTAGACGAACACAAAAGGGTAGGATTTTATTAAAACTCAATAACAGTAAAATAATAAATTGCCCCATAGTAAATGTAACCTGGATTGAGCCTGCTCCAATGGGGAGAGTGGGATATAAGCAGTGGTGGGATTCAAATAATTCAACAACTGGTTGTTTACAAGCACAATTTCAACAACCGGTTCTGCCGAAGTGGTGCGAACCTGCTGAATCCCACCACTGAATATAAGCCTATTAAATAAATAAATAAAATTGCAAACATTATGGCTAAATGCACCAGGAGGCTGACCACTGCGGGTATTGGGAGCAGTGTGCTCCTGAGGGACAGGGAGCCAGCCTGCCGGCCTTTCCCCACTTTTCTCCCTGGGTTGCTGCTGTCGCTGCGATCAAGACTGCTCCAGCGCGCGGCATTCCTGGCTGGCGGCCCTCGGACATCCTTCCATCGACCTCGCTTCCGGCGCCGGGTCATCAAAAGGCGCCGTTTTACTTTTTTGCCAGCGCCCAGGGATGCCGCGACACTGAGGGGGCGCTGACAGCCGCAGCGCCGCCGGGCGCCTGCGCTGTCGCAGGCCCTGTTGTGGGGAGTGCAGTGGGACCCCGCACAACTTGAGCAGAGTAGCGCGGGGCTTAAGGTAAGTGGGGAAAGGCCCATGTTGTCTGAGCAGGGTTATTACACATCTTTTGCCTGCCTTATAGTTTCAGCATGTGTAAACTGGTCACCGAATCCTCCAGGGTTTTGGTTCCTAAGTACCAAAGCTGCAAAATATGCACAGTGCCCCTGTTTAGACAACATGGAAACCGTGCAGGTTAGAAGCAGTGCTCTCCTTATGCTAGGCTTCCAACCTCCTAATTCACTGAGAATGCCTGAAAAAGGCTCTTGTGGTGGTGGAAAGTGTCAACGAGTTGCAGCTGACTCAAGGTGATCCCTTAAGTCACAGGTGTCAAACTCGTGGCCCTCCAGTTGTTCATGAACTACGATTCCCATCAGCCCTTGCCAGTATAGCCAATGCTCATGTTGGTAGGGACTGATGGGAATTGTAGTTCATGAACATCTGGAGGGCCGGGTGTTTGACACCCCTGCCTTAAGGTCTTATTGGGGAAAAATAATGCAGACCTTATAATAAACAAGACAGAGTCACTCACAGTTGCTTACGAACGAGATAAGCTTTACGAGCTACGGAAATGGAAAAAGGTTGCAAAATGATAAATGCTTCCTATCAGTTTCATCCAGCTAGTGGCCAGCTAGCTGGTGAAAAGGGAAGGCTACCTTCTACACGTGCTCATCCCATGTGTGTGACTAGAACAAAGGCGACAGGTTAGCTTTATAACTTTTGGTCATATGTGCAAACAAGCAGCATACTAGATATTGGAGGGCTTGATGGGCCCTTGCATGCAAGGGAAAGAGAGTGAGTGAGTGTGTGAGGGGTGGCATGCAAGGGAGGGGAGGGGGCCTGCCATCTGGACATGGCCCACCCACCCTAGTGGAGGGAGTGGGAGGGGAGGGGTACCATGCAAGGGAAAGAGAGTGAGGGAGAGGGAGGGAGGGAGGGGTGGCATGCAAGGGAGGGGAGGGGGCCTGGCATCTGGACATGGCCCACCCACCCTAGTGGAGGGAGTGGGAGGGGAGGGGTACCATATGCGCAAGGGAAAAGAGAGAGTGAGGGAGAGGGAGGGAGGGAGGGGTGGCATGCAAGGGAGGGGAGGGGGCCTGGCATCTGGACATGGCCCACCCACCCTAGTGGAGGGAGTGGGAGGGGAGGGGTACCATGCAAGGGAAAGAGGGTGAGGGAGGGGAGTGAGTGAGTGTGTGAGGGGTGGCATGCAAGGGAGGGGAGGGGGCCTGGCATCTGGACATGGCCCACCCACCCTAGTGGAGGGAGTGGGAGGGGAGGGGTACCATGCAAGGGAAAGAGAGTGAGGGAGGGGAGTGAGTGAGTGTGTGAGGGGTGGCATGCAAGGGAGGGGAGGGGGCCTGCCATCTGGACATGGCCCACCCACCCTAGTGGAGGGAGTGGGAGGGGAGGGGTACCATGCAAGGGAAAGAGGGTGAGGGAGGGGAGTGAGTGAGTGTGTGAGGGGTGGCATGCAAGGGAGGGGAGGGGGCCTGCCATCTGGACATGGCCCAGACCCACCCCATGGAGGGAGTGGGGGAGGAAAGCCCATGCAAGGGAAAGAGGGTGAGGGAGGGGAGTGAGTGAGTGTGTGAGGGGTGGCATGCAAGGGAGGGGAGGGGGCCTGCCATCTGGACATGGCCCACCCACCCTAGGGGAGGGAGTGGGAGGGGAGGGGTACCATGCAAGGGAAAGAGAGTGAGGGAGAGGAAGGGAGGGAGGGAGGGGTGGCATGCAAGGGAGGGGAGGGGGCCTGGCATCTGGACATGGCCCACCCACCCTAGTGGAGGGAGTGGGAGGGGAGGGGTATCATGCAAGGGAAAGAGAGTGAGGGAGGGGAAGGGAGTGAGGGAGTGAGGGAGGGTGGCATGCAAGGGAAAGAGAGGGAGTGAGTGAGTGAGGGGTGGCATGCAAGGGAGGGGAGGGGGCCTGGCATCTGGACATGGCCCACCCACCCTAGCGGAGGGAGTGGGAGGGGAGGGGTACCATGCAAGGGAAAGAGAGTGAGGGAGGGGAGTGAGTGAGTGAGGGGTGGCATGCAAGGGAGGGGAGGGCTAGTTATTTCCAACTACACTAACCAATGGCTAACCCATTGACCCTCTCATTAAACAGCATCTACTTAGCAAGTATGACAGACACTTGCCAAATCCCAACAGGTCTTCAACGCGAGAGACATTAGAGGTGGTTTGCCATTGCCTAGCCCTTCGTAGACACCCTAAACATCCTTAGTGGTTCCCCATCCAAGTACTAACCCGGGTTGGCCCTGCTTAGCTTCCAACATCTGATGAGAACGAGCTAGGCTGAGTATCCAGGTCAGGACGAGGTTTCTGCCATTCTTCCTTAAAGCCGTGAATGTGCTCCCAAGCACAAGAAACTGTAATGAACACGAATGAATCCAAACCCCATCTTGACTGTGCCAACCGTGGCGTCAGAGATCACACTAGTTGGCTTGCTCTGTAAGCCCGTGGCAGCGCATTTAAACAGGAGTCAAGAGGCTTTGAAAGCCAAAACGTTCATTCCAACGTAACCTGTCATAAGTCAGAGCTCAAGCGGTCTGATGCATGGCAGATACATTTATATTCAAATTGACAAACACCAGTAGGGAGGGGGGGGGGGTTTACAATAAAAGACCAGAAGGCCCTGCTTATCCTCCCATACGTGTGTGCCATTACACTGTGGGACACCAAAAGACATGAGATCCAAAGCCAGGGAGTCATCGATCTACTCGGAGTGGGCGTGGGCCCTTTCCAACCGCTGACGAATTGGCCAAATGGTATAGATGCAACAAACACTTGGCAGGCACATATAGAACTTCGCGGAGAGCTTCTGACGATTGGAGTTGGCAGTGCTGGAAGGAGCAGCAGTTTCACTTGGAACAAAGCAGTTTCATTTGCTCATATGGATTTAGGTTTCTGGTCTTTCATTGCCCACCAAACATGCACCATTCCCTCTAGTATCAAACTTAAAGGCTCTGTGCTATTTTCAATAGGGCAGCAAAACAGCCTCTGTCCCCGGAGTCAAGGTAGAGATTTCTACATACACAAGAGGCTTCCTAGGTATGCAGAAAAACATTAAACTACAAAAAAGACTCTCCCCAAAATGTCCTGATGAAGGCATCGGATCCAACTGGCTTTCAGCTGGTGAAAAGGAAAGAGGGATACCTTTTGACTACCTCGCAAAAAAAATGGGGATCATAGGACCTGCATGGACAATGGCAGCATGGGATCGGCACCGTAGCTCAGCAGCAGAGCATGAGTTTTGCATGCAGAAGGTCTCTGCTTCAGTTCCTGGTATCTCCAGTTAAAGCACCAGGTGGCCGATGACATGAAATACTTTACATTCTGGACAGTCACCACCAGTCCAGGGAGACAGTCATGACCTTTATGGACCAAGCAGTGGCATATCCGCAATGGGGACGAAAGGGGTCAAATTACCTCGGGCACACCAGCAGCAGGGGGGGTCGCAAAATTGCCCCCCGCCCCCTCCTCTCCTGCGCCAACCCGGCCTGTTCTGTCTTTAGGCATCTGAGGGCCTGGGGGGGGGGGGCGGGAGGCAGCCTGCAGGGTAGCCATGGGGGCTGTCTGAGCCACTGCAGTGCCTGTCCGAGCCATCCCCACCCTTGAGCCCCACCCCTGAGCCCCACCCCCAAGTGTGGGGAGCACCCGGAGGAGGTGTTGTCTCCGGGTGCCATTTCCCCCTGATACGCCCCTGGGACCAAGGGACTGATTCAGTATAAGGCAGCTTCATGGGTGTTTAAGTGGGGGAATGGGGCAAGTTGATGATAAAATGCTGGCAGGATTCAATCCAAAGGACTGGGCGTGCTTATTTCTTTCGACCAGGGAGAGAATATTGACAACAGTTGATGCTCCTGATAATATTCTGCAGGAAAAGCTTGGGGCTTGGGGAAAGGGACAGTGGTGGGATCCAAAAATTTTAGTAACAGGTTCCCATGGTGGTGGGATTCAAACTGTGGCGTAGCACCAATGGGGATGGGCGGGGCATGATGGGGGCGTGACCAGGCATTCCTGGGCGGGGCTGTGGCAAGGACGCAGCCGCTGCGCCGGTCCTTGGGCGGGAAACGAATGCACGCAGGCGCAGGCTGCCAGGCACGCCGGTGCACCTCCTGCTAGACTGCTTCAAGTTCTGCACGCTACTGCTGAGAGGAGGGGCGTAACTAAGGCAAAAATCACGTGGCAAAATCCCCAATTAGTAACCCCCTCTCAGCACAAACAAACAATTAGTAACCTACTCTCGGGAACCTGTGAGAACCTGCTGGATCCCACCTCTGGAAAGGGGTCATGTTTCTTGGTGAAGACAAGGAAGGAACAGCTTGTGGTGGCACCAGTGAGGAGGGGCCCTATGCAGTTCTCTCTTGGACCCAGTCAGCAGTGACCCATGCCAAGGAAAAGCTGGGTGCCCCCTTTCCTTTGGGGCTTCAAAACACCTTGATTCAACCCTGCAGGGGAGATATTCCCCCATGATGGATTCCCTGCGCGCAATTCCCTCGCAGCTTGCCATCCCTTCATGTCCTCTCTCCTTCATCTGTTTCAAGCCGAGCTCCTTGCAAGCAGGGCAACAAACTGGCAGACTACTTATATCTATATGTATCTGGTATTAGGCTGCCAATAAGCCAACAAATTGCAACCACACAATGACATTTCCGCTGACTTGAAAGCCCCCCTGATCACTGCCTTGTGCTGTTTGGGCTGAAACGCTATGCTAAACGCTCCGTCATTTCACATTTTCCATCCCTTTCGTTCCTCCCTGCTTGGTAATTACAAATGGCTTGCAAATAAACACTCGGGACGGGCTTTTTCCAAACGGGTCGGCATTTCCTTGCGAGGCTGGTCTATCTATCAATGGCCGGCGTAAGTGCTTTTGAAAGCTTGTATACAGGTTCGTTTTACAGCGCATTTGAAGTTTGTAATCCTGCTTAAATACACATAAATAGGAAGGATTAACCAACTGCCGAACAGAGACCGAACGAAGATAGAACTATCAGCAATCAAGGGCCGGCCTATCGGAGACTGGGAATAAAGAGGCAGGGGGAGTGGGAAACTGTCAACGAAAATAAAATCTTACTGATCCTCGGCCCTCTCTGTTTACGCTGGAGGAAGCTTAAAATAATCTGTGGTTTCTGATGCTTGATTTAGTTTTCCACAAGCCTAATTAGCACCAGATTAAGTTTGCTGCCACTCTCGTTTAGGACGGAGATTGACAAATTCTTGCTGTTTATTTGTTTTTTCATAAAGGCGGACCGGAGGCCATAACAACATGACACGTTCAATAAGGCTGAAGAACAATTGTGCGAGGAACATTGATTGACATAAAAGTTGGGCCATTATCAGGGAAGGAGGAGGTGCGGGGGGATATATTTTTGTGCTCCTATAATCTCGGTCAAAAGTATGCCATCCATTGATGAAGCTGAGGGATGGTTGACTGAACCTCGTCAAAGGGAAAAATCTCATTGAACTCACTGGAAAAATGAAGAACAGGCTTCTGTCTACTGAGTAACAAGTCTGCTTCTCTGGGGGAAGGAGCCCTCCTCACTGACAAGGGGGCAGAAGAGGCCTTTCCTCTGGAGAAATCTCCACACTATGGTGAGCAGAGAATACAACCTGCTTACTAGGCAGCCCAAGCCAAAGGGGTTGGAGAGTGAAGCAGTGACAGCTGACAGAACTGCACTGCTGCCTCCAAAGGCAGGCTGACCATGGATCGCTCCCACTTTAATAGCGGACAGTCCCCGCCTTCAAACAATTTGGTCCCTACAAGGCCCCACGGTAATTTTAAATTCGTCCCAAATTTTGAGGTATTGCTGCACTCTGCCTTCTGGGGCACAAGGCAGTGCGGCAGCCTCCCGCGTGCACGGCCGCAGGAGCACTGCCTTCTGGGACTTGCCATTTCCCGCCCTGTGTGCATGCGCGGCCGCCTACCCCTTGTCCCGGTTCACAAAGGTGACCATCTGGTCACCTTATCCAAAGGGGAATCAGTGGCGAAGGTGCCAGAGGAAACACTCACCTCTCCTCAGGTAGCACAGAGGCGAAGCTACCAGGGGGCCATGTGTGCGTTGCATCGGGCGCATGCCTGGGGGGTGGAAAATCCCCCCCGCAGCACCCCACTCCCCTGCCCCGCAACACCACCCCTTACTTTATTGAAACAGTGCAGGCTGGAGAAGCGACCTGTTCCCTTCAGGCTGAAAACGAGCCCCAAGGTCTCATGGCAAGTATAGTTCCCATCAGGCTGTTTTTAGCATGAAGGGAACAGGCTGCCACGCACGCCGGTGTACCTCCTGCTAGACTACTTCAAGTTCTGTGCACTACTGCTGACAGGAAGGGCATAACTAAGGCAAAAATCACGTGGCAAAATCACCAATTAGCAACCCCCTCTCGGCACACACAAATAATTAGTAACCTACTCTCGGGAACCTGTGAGAACCTGCTGGATCCCACCTCTGCATATGCCTCCTTGTGAAATCTAGGTAAATTCAATCAAAGCATGTGGAGATCCCCAAACAGCAGCTCCCTTGGACCATTTCACTTTGGGCTGGTGCCCTCCTCTCCTTACAAGCCTTGGTTCCAGTCTGAATCCCTGGTATTTTAAAAATTATTTTCTTTAATTTCCCCAACCAGAAATAAATAAAAAATATATAGTAACAATGGGATGCTGTGTGGTTTCTGGGCTGTATGGCCGTGTTCTAGCAGCATTCTCTCCTGACGTTTCGCCTGCATCTGTGGCTGGCATCTTTAGAGAATCTGATAGTAGGAAAGGAAAGCAAGTGGAGTATATATGCCTGTGAGTAAAGGTCAGTAGGTGAGGGCATCTGAATAGAAGTGGCCTGGCAAGTGAGTAACAATGAAGTTGTTATGCCAGCCACAGATGCAGGCAAAACGTCAGGAGAGAATGCTGCTAGAACAAGGCCATACAGCCCGGAAACCACACAGCACCCCAGTGATTCCGGCTGTGAAAGCCTTCGACAATACATATAATAACAATGGTGGCAAGTCTACAAATAAGCATCTATAAAAGGTTACCAAGTATCTAAAAATATGTACGTGAGCCGCAGTCATCTATACACTGTAAGTTCTGATGCTGATAAAATTGTAAGGTCCTCAATCATTGGGTTACAGGAGGTAGGCATTTATCTTTTCAGTGCGTGCCTGGGATTGAATTTCCAAGCATGGAACTGACAATGCAAGGGAAGGACCTGGGGATAAACACAACGTGTTGTTAGGCCTAAAACAACACGCGCAACTTAGCCTGAGGCGCAGTTTGCCAGTTCGCTCGCTATGGATGCTGAAACATCCTTTGAAGTGCCATTCCAAACAATGATGTTTTTTCGAATACTGTGTTTGACTGAAAGAACAAACATGGTCTTGGCTCCCACGTCAGTGGACAACAAGGGTTTGCAGAGTAAATAAACACAACATTGACTAGACCTTTGAGGACTATATAAACAGGCAGGGACATTCTGTGGTATGAGAAAAGGGAGGCGATGAAGGAGTCCCCATTTTTTTGCTGTGAATATTTTGAGACTCCATGTCAGACCTCCTCGCTGGGCATGCTGGAGAAAACGGTAACTGAGTTTACGTTGGCTATTCAGGGAATCTGGGTGTCTACACTCACACAGCAGAAGCAGGTGGTAGAATTCTGTGGCGGTAAAAAGCAATCCTTCTCAGACACCGTACTTTGCGTTTTGAGCTACGTGTAAAAGACCTGTGGCCATCTCAATATGTGCAGCCACCATTTTGTGCAAACAGCGTGATGCATGTATTTCTTGGAGCAGCAGTGGCATAGGAGGTTAAGAGCTTGTGTATCTAATCTGGAGGAACCGGGTTTGATTCCCAGCTCCGCCGCTTGAGCTGTGGAGGCTTATCTGGGGAATTCAGATTAGCCTGTACACTCCCACACATGCCAGCTGGGTGACCTTGGGCTAGTCACAGCTTCTCGGAGCTCTCTCAGCCCCACCCACCTCACAGGGTGTTTGTTGTGAGGGGGGAAGGGCAAGGAGATTGTAAGCCCCTTTGAGTCTCCTGCAGGAGCAAAAGGGGGGATATAAATCCAAACTCCTCCTCCTCCTCCTCCTCCTCCTCTTCTTCTTCTTCTTCTTCTTCTTCTTCTTCTTCTTCTTCTTCTTCTTCTTCTTCTTCTTCTTCTTCTTCTTCTTCTTCTTCTTCTTCTTCTTCTTCTTCTTCTTCTTTTTCCATGTGTGGTTTGTGGGCCTTTAATGTGGGGCTTCCTGCTGTCCACATGGGGAAAAAATCGCCGTGGGGAAGCAGCCAGTGACTCTGTCTTCTCGCTGACCTCGTACTTTAAACTAATTTTTCTGCATCAACTCGGGAGTGATAATGTTACTGTTAAATTACGTGACCTGAGGCTCCACTTAGAAACAAATGGGGGAACCCGCCCCCTCCCCCACACCACACACACTCTAACCCATCTCAGATGTCTGTTGATAAAGGCAAAACCTAAGGACTTGAAAGGCAATTTATACTATTCCCTTTTCTGCTAATAATGCAAAACACTGTCTGAAAGAGTTTGTGGTCTGAGATATGACATAAACGAAAAGATATTTCCCTCTCTCAAGGTGCTGCCTGAGCTCTTCCAAATTGCTGCAGGAAAATGAAAACATGTCTGGCCATGGTTTTAAGAAGGGTCACACATCCATCACCAAAGAACACCTCCACTTGGAAAAGACAAATGTACCACAAATATGCCCACTTTCTATGTTGTGTGTTAGTTTCCAACGGATAAAGAAAAGTACGGGAAAGGAGCAGGTCTGAAGGAAACCCATTTGATTTTCTAAGGCAATGTTTGTTAGAATTTGGTGAAGAACGATAAGAGTGACCTTGTGTTGGCAGCTAGAATAAAATGACTGAAAAAATAAATTTTCAGTGGTGGGACCAAAAACCAAAACTAGCTGGGAAATTTCTGGAGCTTTGGGGGGCGGGGCGGGGAGACCTGGGAAAAGTGGAGTTTGAGGTGAGGAGTAAGGTCACCAAGGATGTGATGCTGTAGGCGCAGAAGGCATATAAAGGATATATTTTACAATATGCAAAGGTTTTCTTCTTGCCCCCCATTACTTTCTTTCTGTAATGAGGAGTTGGCAACCATAATGCAGCTGAGTAAAGAAAAGATGCAGGCCTGAAAGTCTATTCTTTTTCTGTTACTAGGCAAGCTTGGTAGTTTAAGCAGAATACCCTTTGTACAGAATATATAAAATGTGCAAATTCAACTGTTTTGAGGCCTTGCAGTTCCTAATCGGACGCCTTGAATTTGCCCTTCTTCTAGAGACAGAAGAAAGAAACATAAAGATGTTTAGGCTCTCTTTCTGAGAAGAAGAATAACAAGAGGCAGGTCCTAGTTCATCTTGCGTCAAAAGATCAGGTGTGCCCACCTTCCAATAAGGGTCTTAGAATACTCAAATGTTTTAGAGAAAGGGAAAATCTCCACCTTTCTGTAGGACTAAGTGATGATGATGAACTTTGGGGTGTATTCTTTTCACTGCTATTCTGATGTAACCTATAAAAGTAAGAACACACTGTCATCTTGCGTGGTTCCCCTGATACTGTTTGCCCGGTTGATGGCATGAATAAAATATTCATTTGTCGACTTAAGCTTTTTGGCTTAAATATTTTGAACCCGTTACCCTGCTGTAACAATGCCAGAAAGTCTCCCCTCCGAAGCAGCAGTTTTCTCCAGGGAACTAGTCTCTGTAGTCCAGAGATCAGCTGGAATTCCAGAACGCCAGGCCCCGCCTGGGGAGTGGCAACTCTATCGCCCCTGCCAGACAGGCAGAATACTGCACATTCAATCCACTCCTGCAACTGTTTGCAAGTGGATGTTGCTATTCCGCACAGTGAAATCCAGCTTCAAAGTGCACTGACAGTGGATTCGAAGTGCATTATTCTGCATGTTTGGAAGGGGCCAGTGGTGGGATCCAAAATTTTTAGTAACAGGTTCCCTCGCCAGCCCCCCCTCAGCAAAGGGGGCAGAGGCGTACCTAGGCAAACCTGAGCCCTGGGCAAAACCTGAGTTGGATGCCCCCCCAATGGGCAGCCACCCCACCACGACCCCCCCCCCCAAATTTTTTGCCCCAGGTCATTTCTAAATCATCATCACATTATAGAAAATGCCCCAACTCACAAATCTGAACACAGCAATGGTGAAACACACAGGTTCTTTGATAGAGACTGGTGAGATAAAAGGTACGAATGGCTGAGAATCAATGAATTGCAGTACCTGGAAGGGATTAACCCAGTTCAGGGAGTTACATTATTAGTCGCAATTGCTATATGGAACCTTCACGTTCAAAGGCAGCAGGCCTCTCGGAGAAGCGGGGGCGTGGAGATGGAAAAGCAGACCCAATTTAGTAACCCCCTCTCGGCACACACAAATAATTAGTAACCCACTCTCGGGAACTGGTGAGAACCTGCTGGATCCCACCTCTGGAAGGGGCCCATGTTAAGTTTTCGAAGCTTTCTCTTGTAGAACGTTGCCTGGTGTCTAATTTACTCTTAGGCACTTTTAAAAAATTCTCTTTAGCCTTTTATGCCCCTCCATTTGAACTTCATCTATTTCATTCGTATAATCACGGTTTTTAGGCTGGTTTAAGAGAATCTGTTTCCAGTTGTTCTTTTTTATCCTTTTCTGATGTGGTTTCTGCTCTTATTTGGTGTTTGTCCATTTTTACTGTGTTTATACTGTAAGAGGCCTTGAAGACATTGATTTGGAGAGGCAACATAAAACCATTTGAAGCAAGCAATTTTTCTTTCTTTCTTTCTTTCTTTCTTTCTTTCTTTCTTTCTTTCTTTCTTTCTTTCTTTCTTTCTTTCTTTCTTTCTTTCTTTCTTTCTTTCTTTCTTTCTTTCTTTCTTTCTTTCTTTCTTTTCTTTCTTTCTTTCTTTCTTTCTTTCTTTCTTTCTTTCTTTCTTTCTTTGAACTGACCTGGTTGAAAGATTGCTTGCTTCATTGTGATAGTCCTAATTAAAGGTATTCAATCACTCCAGCATGGTTTAAAGTTGCAACTCCTGCACATGAGAAGGAGGTCAGACTACTACTTGGAGTAACTGTCAGGGAAGAAAACTCATTCTTGGTTACCCGGTTCCTCCTCCTCTTCCCTCCAGGCTGCTCCTGGTTTCTCTCTAGCTGCCTGAAGGTTCAGTCCAGGGCTTCTGACAGTGGGGGATTAAGTAGTCCTCAGAAATCTCACAAATCCTGCCCACTGATCCCTACCTTCCAATCTTGTAGGCCTCTAAGCCTCAATGCCCTTGCATTGCCCACCAGAACAATATCAGTCCCTGTCTCCAGCCTTCTTCCCCTAGAGCACAGGTGTCAAACTCGCGGCCCTCCAGATGTTATGGACTACAGTTCCCATCATCCTCTGCCAGCATGATGCTGGCTTGCATGGATCACTGTAGCTGAGTCAGCTTGGGACAGATAGGGGGCCAACAGTCTCACTTGGTGAAGATGCTAGAACACCATGCGAGTGGCGTAATTCACCGAAGCCTCCAGCTGAATGCTCTGAGCACCAGCTTCGAAGATGAGAGTCCCAGGATAACTCCCCACTAGATAAACACAGCCTTTAAGCAAGGTGTTCAGAACCTAGAATGAAATGTCAAGCTCCCAGCTGGGCAGCCTTGCTTCCCTCTTCTGCTTTCCACACATGCTGCACCCTTCTGCCTCTAGAGGCTTCACCCCTTCCTGGCTACTTCCATTCCTGTGAAGGGG
>NC_059437.1:9207381-9232381 GCF_021028975.2 Sphaerodactylus townsendi
GTGGGGGGGGGGGGGGGTGGGGGGGGGGGGGGGTGGGGGGGGGGGGGGGTGGGGGGGGGGGGGGGTGGGGGGGGGGGGGGGTGGGGGGGGGGGGGGGTGGGGGGGGGGGGGGGTGGGGGGGGGGGGGGGTGGGGGGGGGGGGGGGTGGGGGGGGGGGGGGGTGGGGGGGGGGGGGGGTGGGGGGGGGGGGGGGTGGGGGGGGGGGGGGGTGGGGGGGGGGGGGGGTGGGGGGGGGGGGGGGTGGGGGGGGGGGGGGGTGGGGGGGGGGGGGGGTGGGGGGGGGGGGGGGTGGGGGGGGGGGGGGGTGGGGGGGGGGGGGGGTGGGGGGGGGGGGGGGTGGGGGGGGGGGGGGGTGGGGGGGGGGGGGGGTGGGGGGGGGGGGGGGTGGGGGGGGGGGGGGGTGGGGGGGGGGGGGGGTGGGGGGGGGGGGGGGTGGGGGGGGGGGGGGGTGGGGGGGGGGGGGGGTGGGGGGGGGGGGGGGTGGGGGGGGGGGGGGGTGGGGGGGGGGGGGGGTGGGGGGGGGGGGGGGTGGGGGGGGGGGGGGGTGGGGGGGGGGGGGGGTGGGGGGGGGGGGGGGTGGGGGGGGGGGGGGGTGGGGGGGGGGGGGGGTGGGGGGGGGGGGGGGTGGGGGGGGGGGGGGGTGGGGGGGGGGGGGGGTGGGGGGGGGGGGGGGTGGGGGGGGGGGGGGGTGGGGGGGGGGGGGGGTGGGGGGGGGGGGGGGTGGGGGGGGGGGGGGGTGGGGGGGGGGGGGGGTGGGGGGGGGGGGGGGTGGGGGGGGGGGGGGGTGGGGGGGGGGGGGGGTGGGGGGGGGGGGGGGTGGGGGGGGGGGGGGGTGGGGGGGGGGGGGGGTGGGGGGGGGGGGGGGTGGGGGGGGGGGGGGGTGGGGGGGGGGGGGGGTGGGGGGGGGGGGGGGTGGGGGGGGGGGGGGGTGGGGGGGGGGGGGGGTGGGGGGGGGGGGGGGTGGGGGGGGGGGGGGGTGGGGGGGGGGGGGGGTGGGGGGGGGGGGGGGTGGGGGGGGGGGGGGGTGGGGGGGGGGGGGGGTGGGGGGGGGGGGGGGTGGGGGGGGGGGGGGGTGGGGGGGGGGGGGGGTGGGGGGGGGGGGGGGTGGGGGGGGGGGGGGGTGGGGGGGGGGGGGGGTGGGGGGGGGGGGGGGTGGGGGGGGGGGGGGGTGGGGGGGGGGGGGGGTGGGGGGGGGGGGGGGTGGGGGGGGGGGGGGGTGGGGGGGGGGGGGGGTGGGGGGGGGGGGGGGTGGGGGGGGGGGGGGGTGGGGGGGGGGGGGGGTGGGGGGGGGGGGGGGTGGGGGGGGGGGGGGGTGGGGGGGGGGGGGGGTGGGGGGGGGGGGGGGTGGGGGGGGGGGGGGGTGGGGGGGGGGGGGGGTGGGGGGGGGGGGGGGTGGGGGGGGGGGGGGGTGGGGGGGGGGGGGGGTGGGGGGGGGGGGGGGTGGGGGGGGGGGGGGGTGGGGGGGGGGGGGGGTGGGGGGGGGGGGGGGTGGGGGGGGGGGGGGGTGGGGGGGGGGGGGGGTGGGGGGGGGGGGGGGTGGGGGGGGGGGGGGGTGGGGGGGGGGGGGGGTGGGGGGGGGGGGGGGTGGGGGGGGGGGGGGGTGGGGGGGGGGGGGGGTGGGGGGGGGGGGGGGTGGGGGGGGGGGGGGGTGGGGGGGGGGGGGGGTGGGGGGGGGGGGGGGTGGGGGGGGGGGGGGGTGGGGGGGGGGGGGGGTGGGGGGGGGGGGGGGTGGGGGGGGGGGGGGGTGGGGGGGGGGGGGGGTGGGGGGGGGGGGGGGTGGGGGGGGGGGGGGGTGGGGGGGGGGGGGGGTGGGGGGGGGGGGGGGTGGGGGGGGGGGGGGGTGGGGGGGGGGGGGGGTGGGGGGGGGGGGGGGTGGGGGGGGGGGGGGGTGGGGGGGGGGGGGGGTGGGGGGGGGGGGGGGTGGGGGGGGGGGGGGGTGGGGGGGGGGGGGGGTGGGGGGGGGGGGGGGTGGGGGGGGGGGGGGGTGGGGGGGGGGGGGGGTGGGGGGGGGGGGGGGTGGGGGGGGGGGGGGGTGGGGGGGGGGGGGGGTGGGGGGGGGGGGGGGTGGGGGGGGGGGGGGGTGGGGGGGGGGGGGGGTGGGGGGGGGGGGGGGTGGGGGGGGGGGGGGGTGGGGGGGGGGGGGGGTGGGGGGGGGGGGGGGTGGGGGGGGGGGGGGGTGGGGGGGGGGGGGGGTGGGGGGGGGGGGGGGTGGGGGGGGGGGGGGGTGGGGGGGGGGGGGGGTGGGGGGGGGGGGGGGTGGGGGGGGGGGGGGGTGGGGGGGGGGGGGGGTGGGGGGGGGGGGGGGTGGGGGGGGGGGGGGGTGGGGGGGGGGGGGGGTGGGGGGGGGGGGGGGTGGGGGGGGGGGGGGGTGGGGGGGGGGGGGGGTGGGGGGGGGGGGGGGTGGGGGGGGGGGGGGGTGGGGGGGGGGGGGGGTGGGGGGGGGGGGGGGTGGGGGGGGGGGGGGGTGGGGGGGGGGGGGGGTGGGGGGGGGGGGGGGTGGGGGGGGGGGGGGGTGGGGGGGGGGGGGGGTGGGGGGGGGGGGGGGTGGGGGGGGGGGGGGGTGGGGGGGGGGGGGGGTGGGGGGGGGGGGGGGTGGGGGGGGGGGGGGGTGGGGGGGGGGGGGGGTGGGGGGGGGGGGGGGTGGGGGGGGGGGGGGGTGGGGGGGGGGGGGGGTGGGGGGGGGGGGGGGTGGGGGGGGGGGGGGGTGGGGGGGGGGGGGGGTGGGGGGGGGGGGGGGTGGGGGGGGGGGGGGGTGGGGGGGGGGGGGGGTGGGGGGGGGGGGGGGTGGGGGGGGGGGGGGGTGGGGGGGGGGGGGGGTGGGGGGGGGGGGGGGTGGGGGGGGGGGGGGGTGGGGGGGGGGGGGGGTGGGGGGGGGGGGGGGTGGGGGGGGGGGGGGGTGGGGGGGGGGGGGGGTGGGGGGGGGGGGGGGTGGGGGGGGGGGGGGGTGGGGGGGGGGGGGGGTGGGGGGGGGGGGGGGTGGGGGGGGGGGGGGGTGGGGGGGGGGGGGGGTGGGGGGGGGGGGGGGTGGGGGGGGGGGGGGGTGGGGGGGGGGGGGGGTGGGGGGGGGGGGGGGTGGGGGGGGGGGGGGGTGGGGGGGGGGGGGGGTGGGGGGGGGGGGGGGTGGGGGGGGGGGGGGGTGGGGGGGGGGGGGGGTGGGGGGGGGGGGGGGTGGGGGGGGGGGGGGGTGGGGGGGGGGGGGGGTGGGGGGGGGGGGGGGTGGGGGGGGGGGGGGGTGGGGGGGGGGGGGGGTGGGGGGGGGGGGGGGTGGGGGGGGGGGGGGGTGGGGGGGGGGGGGGGTGGGGGGGGGGGGGGGTGGGGGGGGGGGGGGGTGGGGGGGGGGGGGGGTGGGGGGGGGGGGGGGTGGGGGGGGGGGGGGGTGGGGGGGGGGGGGGGTGGGGGGGGGGGGGGGTGGGGGGGGGGGGGGGTGGGGGGGGGGGGGGGTGGGGGGGGGGGGGGGTGGGGGGGGGGGGGGGTGGGGGGGGGGGGGGGTGGGGGGGGGGGGGGGTGGGGGGGGGGGGGGGTGGGGGGGGGGGGGGGTGGGGGGGGGGGGGGGTGGGGGGGGGGGGGGGTGGGGGGGGGGGGGGGTGGGGGGGGGGGGGGGTGGGGGGGGGGGGGGGTGGGGGGGGGGGGGGGTGGGGGGGGGGGGGGGTGGGGGGGGGGGGGGGTGGGGGGGGGGGGGGGTGGGGGGGGGGGGGGGTGGGGGGGGGGGGGGGTGGGGGGGGGGGGGGGTGGGGGGGGGGGGGGGTGGGGGGGGGGGGGGGTGGGGGGGGGGGGGGGTGGGGGGGGGGGGGGGTGGGGGGGGGGGGGGGTGGGGGGGGGGGGGGGTGGGGGGGGGGGGGGGTGGGGGGGGGGGGGGGTGGGGGGGGGGGGGGGTGGGGGGGGGGGGGGGTGGGGGGGGGGGGGGGTGGGGGGGGGGGGGGGTGGGGGGGGGGGGGGGTGGGGGGGGGGGGGGGTGGGGGGGGGGGGGGGTGGGGGGGGGGGGGGGTGGGGGGGGGGGGGGGTGGGGGGGGGGGGGGGTGGGGGGGGGGGGGGGTGGGGGGGGGGGGGGGTGGGGGGGGGGGGGGGTGGGGGGGGGGGGGGGTGGGGGGGGGGGGGGGTGGGGGGGGGGGGGGGTGGGGGGGGGGGGGGGTGGGGGGGGGGGGGGGTGGGGGGGGGGGGGGGTGGGGGGGGGGGGGGGTGGGGGGGGGGGGGGGTGGGGGGGGGGGGGGGTGGGGGGGGGGGGGGGTGGGGGGGGGGGGGGGTGGGGGGGGGGGGGGGTGGGGGGGGGGGGGGGTGGGGGGGGGGGGGGGTGGGGGGGGGGGGGGGTGGGGGGGGGGGGGGGTGGGGGGGGGGGGGGGTGGGGGGGGGGGGGGGTGGGGGGGGGGGGGGGTGGGGGGGGGGGGGGGTGGGGGGGGGGGGGGGTGGGGGGGGGGGGGGGTGGGGGGGGGGGGGGGTGGGGGGGGGGGGGGGTGGGGGGGGGGGGGGGTGGGGGGGGGGGGGGGTGGGGGGGGGGGGGGGTGGGGGGGGGGGGGGGTGGGGGGGGGGGGGGGTGGGGGGGGGGGGGGGTGGGGGGGGGGGGGGGTGGGGGGGGGGGGGGGTGGGGGGGGGGGGGGGTGGGGGGGGGGGGGGGTGGGGGGGGGGGGGGGTGGGGGGGGGGGGGGGTGGGGGGGGGGGGGGGTGGGGGGGGGGGGGGGTGGGGGGGGGGGGGGGTGGGGGGGGGGGGGGGTGGGGGGGGGGGGGGGTGGGGGGGGGGGGGGGTGGGGGGGGGGGGGGGTGGGGGGGGGGGGGGGTGGGGGGGGGGGGGGGTGGGGGGGGGGGGGGGTGGGGGGGGGGGGGGGTGGGGGGGGGGGGGGGTGGGGGGGGGGGGGGGTGGGGGGGGGGGGGGGTGGGGGGGGGGGGGGGTGGGGGGGGGGGGGGGTGGGGGGGGGGGGGGGTGGGGGGGGGGGGGGGTGGGGGGGGGGGGGGGTGGGGGGGGGGGGGGGTGGGGGGGGGGGGGGGTGGGGGGGGGGGGGGGTGGGGGGGGGGGGGGGTGGGGGGGGGGGGGGGTGGGGGGGGGGGGGGGTGGGGGGGGGGGGGGGTGGGGGGGGGGGGGGGTGGGGGGGGGGGGGGGTGGGGGGGGGGGGGGGTGGGGGGGGGGGGGGGTGGGGGGGGGGGGGGGTGGGGGGGGGGGGGGGTGGGGGGGGGGGGGGGTGGGGGGGGGGGGGGGTGGGGGGGGGGGGGGGTGGGGGGGGGGGGGGGTGGGGGGGGGGGGGGGTGGGGGGGGGGGGGGGTGGGGGGGGGGGGGGGTGGGGGGGGGGGGGGGTGGGGGGGGGGGGGGGTGGGGGGGGGGGGGGGTGGGGGGGGGGGGGGGTGGGGGGGGGGGGGGGTGGGGGGGGGGGGGGGTGGGGGGGGGGGGGGGTGGGGGGGGGGGGGGGTGGGGGGGGGGGGGGGTGGGGGGGGGGGGGGGTGGGGGGGGGGGGGGGTGGGGGGGGGGGGGGGTGGGGGGGGGGGGGGGTGGGGGGGGGGGGGGGTGGGGGGGGGGGGGGGTGGGGGGGGGGGGGGGTGGGGGGGGGGGGGGGTGGGGGGGGGGGGGGGTGGGGGGGGGGGGGGGTGGGGGGGGGGGGGGGTGGGGGGGGGGGGGGGTGGGGGGGGGGGGGGGTGGGGGGGGGGGGGGGTGGGGGGGGGGGGGGGTGGGGGGGGGGGGGGGTGGGGGGGGGGGGGGGTGGGGGGGGGGGGGGGTGGGGGGGGGGGGGGGTGGGGGGGGGGGGGGGTGGGGGGGGGGGGGGGTGGGGGGGGGGGGGGGTGGGGGGGGGGGGGGGTGGGGGGGGGGGGGGGTGGGGGGGGGGGGGGGTGGGGGGGGGGGGGGGTGGGGGGGGGGGGGGGTGGGGGGGGGGGGGGGTGGGGGGGGGGGGGGGTGGGGGGGGGGGGGGGTGGGGGGGGGGGGGGGTGGGGGGGGGGGGGGGTGGGGGGGGGGGGGGGTGGGGGGGGGGGGGGGTGGGGGGGGGGGGGGGTGGGGGGGGGGGGGGGTGGGGGGGGGGGGGGGTGGGGGGGGGGGGGGGTGGGGGGGGGGGGGGGTGGGGGGGGGGGGGGGTGGGGGGGGGGGGGGGTGGGGGGGGGGGGGGGTGGGGGGGGGGGGGGGTGGGGGGGGGGGGGGGTGGGGGGGGGGGGGGGTGGGGGGGGGGGGGGGTGGGGGGGGGGGGGGGTGGGGGGGGGGGGGGGTGGGGGGGGGGGGGGGTGGGGGGGGGGGGGGGTGGGGGGGGGGGGGGGTGGGGGGGGGGGGGGGTGGGGGGGGGGGGGGGTGGGGGGGGGGGGGGGTGGGGGGGGGGGGGGGTGGGGGGGGGGGGGGGTGGGGGGGGGGGGGGGTGGGGGGGGGGGGGGGTGGGGGGGGGGGGGGGTGGGGGGGGGGGGGGGTGGGGGGGGGGGGGGGTGGGGGGGGGGGGGGGTGGGGGGGGGGGGGGGTGGGGGGGGGGGGGGGTGGGGGGGGGGGGGGGTGGGGGGGGGGGGGGGTGGGGGGGGGGGGGGGTGGGGGGGGGGGGGGGTGGGGGGGGGGGGGGGTGGGGGGGGGGGGGGGTGGGGGGGGGGGGGGGTGGGGGGGGGGGGGGGTGGGGGGGGGGGGGGGTGGGGGGGGGGGGGGGTGGGGGGGGGGGGGGGTGGGGGGGGGGGGGGGTGGGGGGGGGGGGGGGTGGGGGGGGGGGGGGGTGGGGGGGGGGGGGGGTGGGGGGGGGGGGGGGTGGGGGGGGGGGGGGGTGGGGGGGGGGGGGGGTGGGGGGGGGGGGGGGTGGGGGGGGGGGGGGGTGGGGGGGGGGGGGGGTGGGGGGGGGGGGGGGTGGGGGGGGGGGGGGGTGGGGGGGGGGGGGGGTGGGGGGGGGGGGGGGTGGGGGGGGGGGGGGGTGGGGGGGGGGGGGGGTGGGGGGGGGGGGGGGTGGGGGGGGGGGGGGGTGGGGGGGGGGGGGGGTGGGGGGGGGGGGGGGTGGGGGGGGGGGGGGGTGGGGGGGGGGGGGGGTGGGGGGGGGGGGGGGTGGGGGGGGGGGGGGGTGGGGGGGGGGGGGGGTGGGGGGGGGGGGGGGTGGGGGGGGGGGGGGGTGGGGGGGGGGGGGGGTGGGGGGGGGGGGGGGTGGGGGGGGGGGGGGGTGGGGGGGGGGGGGGGTGGGGGGGGGGGGGGGTGGGGGGGGGGGGGGGTGGGGGGGGGGGGGGGTGGGGGGGGGGGGGGGTGGGGGGGGGGGGGGGTGGGGGGGGGGGGGGGTGGGGGGGGGGGGGGGTGGGGGGGGGGGGGGGTGGGGGGGGGGGGGGGTGGGGGGGGGGGGGGGTGGGGGGGGGGGGGGGTGGGGGGGGGGGGGGGTGGGGGGGGGGGGGGGTGGGGGGGGGGGGGGGTGGGGGGGGGGGGGGGTGGGGGGGGGGGGGGGTGGGGGGGGGGGGGGGTGGGGGGGGGGGGGGGTGGGGGGGGGGGGGGGTGGGGGGGGGGGGGGGTGGGGGGGGGGGGGGGTGGGGGGGGGGGGGGGTGGGGGGGGGGGGGGGTGGGGGGGGGGGGGGGTGGGGGGGGGGGGGGGTGGGGGGGGGGGGGGGTGGGGGGGGGGGGGGGTGGGGGGGGGGGGGGGTGGGGGGGGGGGGGGGTGGGGGGGGGGGGGGGTGGGGGGGGGGGGGGGTGGGGGGGGGGGGGGGTGGGGGGGGGGGGGGGTGGGGGGGGGGGGGGGTGGGGGGGGGGGGGGGTGGGGGGGGGGGGGGGTGGGGGGGGGGGGGGGTGGGGGGGGGGGGGGGTGGGGGGGGGGGGGGGTGGGGGGGGGGGGGGGTGGGGGGGGGGGGGGGTGGGGGGGGGGGGGGGTGGGGGGGGGGGGGGGTGGGGGGGGGGGGGGGTGGGGGGGGGGGGGGGTGGGGGGGGGGGGGGGTGGGGGGGGGGGGGGGTGGGGGGGGGGGGGGGTGGGGGGGGGGGGGGGTGGGGGGGGGGGGGGGTGGGGGGGGGGGGGGGTGGGGGGGGGGGGGGGTGGGGGGGGGGGGGGGTGGGGGGGGGGGGGGGTGGGGGGGGGGGGGGGTGGGGGGGGGGGGGGGTGGGGGGGGGGGGGGGTGGGGGGGGGGGGGGGTGGGGGGGGGGGGGGGTGGGGGGGGGGGGGGGTGGGGGGGGGGGGGGGTGGGGGGGGGGGGGGGTGGGGGGGGGGGGGGGTGGGGGGGGGGGGGGGTGGGGGGGGGGGGGGGTGGGGGGGGGGGGGGGTGGGGGGGGGGGGGGGTGGGGGGGGGGGGGGGTGGGGGGGGGGGGGGGTGGGGGGGGGGGGGGGTGGGGGGGGGGGGGGGTGGGGGGGGGGGGGGGTGGGGGGGGGGGGGGGTGGGGGGGGGGGGGGGTGGGGGGGGGGGGGGGTGGGGGGGGGGGGGGGTGGGGGGGGGGGGGGGTGGGGGGGGGGGGGGGTGGGGGGGGGGGGGGGTGGGGGGGGGGGGGGGTGGGGGGGGGGGGGGGTGGGGGGGGGGGGGGGTGGGGGGGGGGGGGGGTGGGGGGGGGGGGGGGTGGGGGGGGGGGGGGGTGGGGGGGGGGGGGGGTGGGGGGGGGGGGGGGTGGGGGGGGGGGGGGGTGGGGGGGGGGGGGGGTGGGGGGGGGGGGGGGTGGGGGGGGGGGGGGGTGGGGGGGGGGGGGGGTGGGGGGGGGGGGGGGTGGGGGGGGGGGGGGGTGGGGGGGGGGGGGGGTGGGGGGGGGGGGGGGTGGGGGGGGGGGGGGGTGGGGGGGGGGGGGGGTGGGGGGGGGGGGGGGTGGGGGGGGGGGGGGGTGGGGGGGGGGGGGGGTGGGGGGGGGGGGGGGTGGGGGGGGGGGGGGGTGGGGGGGGGGGGGGGTGGGGGGGGGGGGGGGTGGGGGGGGGGGGGGGTGGGGGGGGGGGGGGGTGGGGGGGGGGGGGGGTGGGGGGGGGGGGGGGTGGGGGGGGGGGGGGGTGGGGGGGGGGGGGGGTGGGGGGGGGGGGGGGTGGGGGGGGGGGGGGGTGGGGGGGGGGGGGGGTGGGGGGGGGGGGGGGTGGGGGGGGGGGGGGGTGGGGGGGGGGGGGGGTGGGGGGGGGGGGGGGTGGGGGGGGGGGGGGGTGGGGGGGGGGGGGGGTGGGGGGGGGGGGGGGTGGGGGGGGGGGGGGGTGGGGGGGGGGGGGGGTGGGGGGGGGGGGGGGTGGGGGGGGGGGGGGGTGGGGGGGGGGGGGGGTGGGGGGGGGGGGGGGTGGGGGGGGGGGGGGGTGGGGGGGGGGGGGGGTGGGGGGGGGGGGGGGTGGGGGGGGGGGGGGGTGGGGGGGGGGGGGGGTGGGGGGGGGGGGGGGTGGGGGGGGGGGGGGGTGGGGGGGGGGGGGGGTGGGGGGGGGGGGGGGTGGGGGGGGGGGGGGGTGGGGGGGGGGGGGGGTGGGGGGGGGGGGGGGTGGGGGGGGGGGGGGGTGGGGGGGGGGGGGGGTGGGGGGGGGGGGGGGTGGGGGGGGGGGGGGGTGGGGGGGGGGGGGGGTGGGGGGGGGGGGGGGTGGGGGGGGGGGGGGGTGGGGGGGGGGGGGGGTGGGGGGGGGGGGGGGTGGGGGGGGGGGGGGGTGGGGGGGGGGGGGGGTGGGGGGGGGGGGGGGTGGGGGGGGGGGGGGGTGGGGGGGGGGGGGGGTGGGGGGGGGGGGGGGTGGGGGGGGGGGGGGGTGGGGGGGGGGGGGGGTGGGGGGGGGGGGGGGTGGGGGGGGGGGGGGGTGGGGGGGGGGGGGGGTGGGGGGGGGGGGGGGTGGGGGGGGGGGGGGGTGGGGGGGGGGGGGGGTGGGGGGGGGGGGGGGTGGGGGGGGGGGGGGGTGGGGGGGGGGGGGGGTGGGGGGGGGGGGGGGTGGGGGGGGGGGGGGGTGGGGGGGGGGGGGGGTGGGGGGGGGGGGGGGTGGGGGGGGGGGGGGGTGGGGGGGGGGGGGGGTGGGGGGGGGGGGGGGTGGGGGGGGGGGGGGGTGGGGGGGGGGGGGGGTGGGGGGGGGGGGGGGTGGGGGGGGGGGGGGGTGGGGGGGGGGGGGGGTGGGGGGGGGGGGGGGTGGGGGGGGGGGGGGGTGGGGGGGGGGGGGGGTGGGGGGGGGGGGGGGTGGGGGGGGGGGGGGGTGGGGGGGGGGGGGGGTGGGGGGGGGGGGGGGTGGGGGGGGGGGGGGGTGGGGGGGGGGGGGGGTGGGGGGGGGGGGGGGTGGGGGGGGGGGGGGGTGGGGGGGGGGGGGGGTGGGGGGGGGGGGGGGTGGGGGGGGGGGGGGGTGGGGGGGGGGGGGGGTGGGGGGGGGGGGGGGTGGGGGGGGGGGGGGGTGGGGGGGGGGGGGGGTGGGGGGGGGGGGGGGTGGGGGGGGGGGGGGGTGGGGGGGGGGGGGGGTGGGGGGGGGGGGGGGTGGGGGGGGGGGGGGGTGGGGGGGGGGGGGGGTGGGGGGGGGGGGGGGTGGGGGGGGGGGGGGGTGGGGGGGGGGGGGGGTGGGGGGGGGGGGGGGTGGGGGGGGGGGGGGGTGGGGGGGGGGGGGGGTGGGGGGGGGGGGGGGTGGGGGGGGGGGGGGGTGGGGGGGGGGGGGGGTGGGGGGGGGGGGGGGTGGGGGGGGGGGGGGGTGGGGGGGGGGGGGGGTGGGGGGGGGGGGGGGTGGGGGGGGGGGGGGGTGGGGGGGGGGGGGGGTGGGGGGGGGGGGGGGTGGGGGGGGGGGGGGGTGGGGGGGGGGGGGGGTGGGGGGGGGGGGGGGTGGGGGGGGGGGGGGGTGGGGGGGGGGGGGGGTGGGGGGGGGGGGGGGTGGGGGGGGGGGGGGGTGGGGGGGGGGGGGGGTGGGGGGGGGGGGGGGTGGGGGGGGGGGGGGGTGGGGGGGGGGGGGGGTGGGGGGGGGGGGGGGTGGGGGGGGGGGGGGGTGGGGGGGGGGGGGGGTGGGGGGGGGGGGGGGTGGGGGGGGGGGGGGGTGGGGGGGGGGGGGGGTGGGGGGGGGGGGGGGTGGGGGGGGGGGGGGGTGGGGGGGGGGGGGGGTGGGGGGGGGGGGGGGTGGGGGGGGGGGGGGGTGGGGGGGGGGGGGGGTGGGGGGGGGGGGGGGTGGGGGGGGGGGGGGGTGGGGGGGGGGGGGGGTGGGGGGGGGGGGGGGTGGGGGGGGGGGGGGGTGGGGGGGGGGGGGGGTGGGGGGGGGGGGGGGTGGGGGGGGGGGGGGGTGGGGGGGGGGGGGGGTGGGGGGGGGGGGGGGTGGGGGGGGGGGGGGGTGGGGGGGGGGGGGGGTGGGGGGGGGGGGGGGTGGGGGGGGGGGGGGGTGGGGGGGGGGGGGGGTGGGGGGGGGGGGGGGTGGGGGGGGGGGGGGGTGGGGGGGGGGGGGGGTGGGGGGGGGGGGGGGTGGGGGGGGGGGGGGGTGGGGGGGGGGGGGGGTGGGGGGGGGGGGGGGTGGGGGGGGGGGGGGGTGGGGGGGGGGGGGGGTGGGGGGGGGGGGGGGTGGGGGGGGGGGGGGGTGGGGGGGGGGGGGGGTGGGGGGGGGGGGGGGTGGGGGGGGGGGGGGGTGGGGGGGGGGGGGGGTGGGGGGGGGGGGGGGTGGGGGGGGGGGGGGGTGGGGGGGGGGGGGGGTGGGGGGGGGGGGGGGTGGGGGGGGGGGGGGGTGGGGGGGGGGGGGGGTGGGGGGGGGGGGGGGTGGGGGGGGGGGGGGGTGGGGGGGGGGGGGGGTGGGGGGGGGGGGGGGTGGGGGGGGGGGGGGGTGGGGGGGGGGGGGGGTGGGGGGGGGGGGGGGTGGGGGGGGGGGGGGGTGGGGGGGGGGGGGGGTGGGGGGGGGGGGGGGTGGGGGGGGGGGGGGGTGGGGGGGGGGGGGGGTGGGGGGGGGGGGGGGTGGGGGGGGGGGGGGGTGGGGGGGGGGGGGGGTGGGGGGGGGGGGGGGTGGGGGGGGGGGGGGGTGGGGGGGGGGGGGGGTGGGGGGGGGGGGGGGTGGGGGGGGGGGGGGGTGGGGGGGGGGGGGGGTGGGGGGGGGGGGGGGTGGGGGGGGGGGGGGGTGGGGGGGGGGGGGGGTGGGGGGGGGGGGGGGTGGGGGGGGGGGGGGGTGGGGGGGGGGGGGGGTGGGGGGGGGGGGGGGTGGGGGGGGGGGGGGGTGGGGGGGGGGGGGGGTGGGGGGGGGGGGGGGTGGGGGGGGGGGGGGGTGGGGGGGGGGGGGGGTGGGGGGGGGGGGGGGTGGGGGGGGGGGGGGGTGGGGGGGGGGGGGGGTGGGGGGGGGGGGGGGTGGGGGGGGGGGGGGGTGGGGGGGGGGGGGGGTGGGGGGGGGGGGGGGTGGGGGGGGGGGGGGGTGGGGGGGGGGGGGGGTGGGGGGGGGGGGGGGTGGGGGGGGGGGGGGGTGGGGGGGGGGGGGGGTGGGGGGGGGGGGGGGTGGGGGGGGGGGGGGGTGGGGGGGGGGGGGGGTGGGGGGGGGGGGGGGTGGGGGGGGGGGGGGGTGGGGGGGGGGGGGGGTGGGGGGGGGGGGGGGTGGGGGGGGGGGGGGGTGGGGGGGGGGGGGGGTGGGGGGGGGGGGGGGTGGGGGGGGGGGGGGGTGGGGGGGGGGGGGGGTGGGGGGGGGGGGGGGTGGGGGGGGGGGGGGGTGGGGGGGGGGGGGGGTGGGGGGGGGGGGGGGTGGGGGGGGGGGGGGGTGGGGGGGGGGGGGGGTGGGGGGGGGGGGGGGTGGGGGGGGGGGGGGGTGGGGGGGGGGGGGGGTGGGGGGGGGGGGGGGTGGGGGGGGGGGGGGGTGGGGGGGGGGGGGGGTGGGGGGGGGGGGGGGTGGGGGGGGGGGGGGGTGGGGGGGGGGGGGGGTGGGGGGGGGGGGGGGTGGGGGGGGGGGGGGGTGGGGGGGGGGGGGGGTGGGGGGGGGGGGGGGTGGGGGGGGGGGGGGGTGGGGGGGGGGGGGGGTGGGGGGGGGGGGGGGTGGGGGGGGGGGGGGGTGGGGGGGGGGGGGGGTGGGGGGGGGGGGGGGTGGGGGGGGGGGGGGGTGGGGGGGGGGGGGGGTGGGGGGGGGGGGGGGTGGGGGGGGGGGGGGGTGGGGGGGGGGGGGGGTGGGGGGGGGGGGGGGTGGGGGGGGGGGGGGGTGGGGGGGGGGGGGGGTGGGGGGGGGGGGGGGTGGGGGGGGGGGGGGGTGGGGGGGGGGGGGGGTGGGGGGGGGGGGGGGTGGGGGGGGGGGGGGGTGGGGGGGGGGGGGGGTGGGGGGGGGGGGGGGTGGGGGGGGGGGGGGGTGGGGGGGGGGGGGGGTGGGGGGGGGGGGGGGTGGGGGGGGGGGGGGGTGGGGGGGGGGGGGGGTGGGGGGGGGGGGGGGTGGGGGGGGGGGGGGGTGGGGGGGGGGGGGGGTGGGGGGGGGGGGGGGTGGGGGGGGGGGGGGGTGGGGGGGGGGGGGGGTGGGGGGGGGGGGGGGTGGGGGGGGGGGGGGGTGGGGGGGGGGGGGGGTGGGGGGGGGGGGGGGTGGGGGGGGGGGGGGGTGGGGGGGGGGGGGGGTGGGGGGGGGGGGGGGTGGGGGGGGGGGGGGGTGGGGGGGGGGGGGGGTGGGGGGGGGGGGGGGTGGGGGGGGGGGGGGGTGGGGGGGGGGGGGGGTGGGGGGGGGGGGGGGTGGGGGGGGGGGGGGGTGGGGGGGGGGGGGGGTGGGGGGGGGGGGGGGTGGGGGGGGGGGGGGGTGGGGGGGGGGGGGGGTGGGGGGGGGGGGGGGTGGGGGGGGGGGGGGGTGGGGGGGGGGGGGGGTGGGGGGGGGGGGGGGTGGGGGGGGGGGGGGGTGGGGGGGGGGGGGGGTGGGGGGGGGGGGGGGTGGGGGGGGGGGGGGGTGGGGGGGGGGGGGGGTGGGGGGGGGGGGGGGTGGGGGGGGGGGGGGGTGGGGGGGGGGGGGGGTGGGGGGGGGGGGGGGTGGGGGGGGGGGGGGGTGGGGGGGGGGGGGGGTGGGGGGGGGGGGGGGTGGGGGGGGGGGGGGGTGGGGGGGGGGGGGGGTGGGGGGGGGGGGGGGTGGGGGGGGGGGGGGGTGGGGGGGGGGGGGGGTGGGGGGGGGGGGGGGTGGGGGGGGGGGGGGGTGGGGGGGGGGGGGGGTGGGGGGGGGGGGGGGTGGGGGGGGGGGGGGGTGGGGGGGGGGGGGGGTGGGGGGGGGGGGGGGTGGGGGGGGGGGGGGGTGGGGGGGGGGGGGGGTGGGGGGGGGGGGGGGTGGGGGGGGGGGGGGGTGGGGGGGGGGGGGGGTGGGGGGGGGGGGGGGTGGGGGGGGGGGGGGGTGGGGGGGGGGGGGGGTGGGGGGGGGGGGGGGTGGGGGGGGGGGGGGGTGGGGGGGGGGGGGGGTGGGGGGGGGGGGGGGTGGGGGGGGGGGGGGGTGGGGGGGGGGGGGGGTGGGGGGGGGGGGGGGTGGGGGGGGGGGGGGGTGGGGGGGGGGGGGGGTGGGGGGGGGGGGGGGTGGGGGGGGGGGGGGGTGGGGGGGGGGGGGGGTGGGGGGGGGGGGGGGTGGGGGGGGGGGGGGGTGGGGGGGGGGGGGGGTGGGGGGGGGGGGGGGTGGGGGGGGGGGGGGGTGGGGGGGGGGGGGGGTGGGGGGGGGGGGGGGTGGGGGGGGGGGGGGGTGGGGGGGGGGGGGGGTGGGGGGGGGGGGGGGTGGGGGGGGGGGGGGGTGGGGGGGGGGGGGGGTGGGGGGGGGGGGGGGTGGGGGGGGGGGGGGGTGGGGGGGGGGGGGGGTGGGGGGGGGGGGGGGTGGGGGGGGGGGGGGGTGGGGGGGGGGGGGGGTGGGGGGGGGGGGGGGTGGGGGGGGGGGGGGGTGGGGGGGGGGGGGGGTGGGGGGGGGGGGGGGTGGGGGGGGGGGGGGGTGGGGGGGGGGGGGGGTGGGGGGGGGGGGGGGTGGGGGGGGGGGGGGGTGGGGGGGGGGGGGGGTGGGGGGGGGGGGGGGTGGGGGGGGGGGGGGGTGGGGGGGGGGGGGGGTGGGGGGGGGGGGGGGTGGGGGGGGGGGGGGGTGGGGGGGGGGGGGGGTGGGGGGGGGGGGGGGTGGGGGGGGGGGGGGGTGGGGGGGGGGGGGGGTGGGGGGGGGGGGGGGTGGGGGGGGGGGGGGGTGGGGGGGGGGGGGGGTGGGGGGGGGGGGGGGTGGGGGGGGGGGGGGGTGGGGGGGGGGGGGGGTGGGGGGGGGGGGGGGTGGGGGGGGGGGGGGGTGGGGGGGGGGGGGGGTGGGGGGGGGGGGGGGTGGGGGGGGGGGGGGGTGGGGGGGGGGGGGGGTGGGGGGGGGGGGGGGTGGGGGGGGGGGGGGGTGGGGGGGGGGGGGGGTGGGGGGGGGGGGGGGTGGGGGGGGGGGGGGGTGGGGGGGGGGGGGGGTGGGGGGGGGGGGGGGTGGGGGGGGGGGGGGGTGGGGGGGGGGGGGGGTGGGGGGGGGGGGGGGTGGGGGGGGGGGGGGGTGGGGGGGGGGGGGGGTGGGGGGGGGGGGGGGTGGGGGGGGGGGGGGGTGGGGGGGGGGGGGGGTGGGGGGGGGGGGGGGTGGGGGGGGGGGGGGGTGGGGGGGGGGGGGGGTGGGGGGGGGGGGGGGTGGGGGGGGGGGGGGGTGGGGGGGGGGGGGGGTGGGGGGGGGGGGGGGTGGGGGGGGGGGGGGGTGGGGGGGGGGGGGGGTGGGGGGGGGGGGGGGTGGGGGGGGGGGGGGGTGGGGGGGGGGGGGGGTGGGGGGGGGGGGGGGTGGGGGGGGGGGGGGGTGGGGGGGGGGGGGGGTGGGGGGGGGGGGGGGTGGGGGGGGGGGGGGGTGGGGGGGGGGGGGGGTGGGGGGGGGGGGGGGTGGGGGGGGGGGGGGGTGGGGGGGGGGGGGGGTGGGGGGGGGGGGGGGTGGGGGGGGGGGGGGGTGGGGGGGGGGGGGGGTGGGGGGGGGGGGGGGTGGGGGGGGGGGGGGGTGGGGGGGGGGGGGGGTGGGGGGGGGGGGGGGTGGGGGGGGGGGGGGGTGGGGGGGGGGGGGGGTGGGGGGGGGGGGGGGTGGGGGGGGGGGGGGGTGGGGGGGGGGGGGGGTGGGGGGGGGGGGGGGTGGGGGGGGGGGGGGGTGGGGGGGGGGGGGGGTGGGGGGGGGGGGGGGTGGGGGGGGGGGGGGGTGGGGGGGGGGGGGGGTGGGGGGGGGGGGGGGTGGGGGGGGGGGGGGGTGGGGGGGGGGGGGGGTGGGGGGGGGGGGGGGTGGGGGGGGGGGGGGGTGGGGGGGGGGGGGGGTGGGGGGGGGGGGGGGTGGGGGGGGGGGGGGGTGGGGGGGGGGGGGGGTGGGGGGGGGGGGGGGTGGGGGGGGGGGGGGGTGGGGGGGGGGGGGGGTGGGGGGGGGGGGGGGTGGGGGGGGGGGGGGGTGGGGGGGGGGGGGGGTGGGGGGGGGGGGGGGTGGGGGGGGGGGGGGGTGGGGGGGGGGGGGGGTGGGGGGGGGGGGGGGTGGGGGGGGGGGGGGGTGGGGGGGGGGGGGGGTGGGGGGGGGGGGGGGTGGGGGGGGGGGGGGGTGGGGGGGGGGGGGGGTGGGGGGGGGGGGGGGTGGGGGGGGGGGGGGGTGGGGGGGGGGGGGGGTGGGGGGGGGGGGGGGTGGGGGGGGGGGGGGGTGGGGGGGGGGGGGGGTGGGGGGGGGGGGGGGTGGGGGGGGGGGGGGGTGGGGGGGGGGGGGGGTGGGGGGGGGGGGGGGTGGGGGGGGGGGGGGGTGGGGGGGGGGGGGGGTGGGGGGGGGGGGGGGTGGGGGGGGGGGGGGGTGGGGGGGGGGGGGGGTGGGGGGGGGGGGGGGTGGGGGGGGGGGGGGGTGGGGGGGGGGGGGGGTGGGGGGGGGGGGGGGTGGGGGGGGGGGGGGGTGGGGGGGGGGGGGGGTGGGGGGGGGGGGGGGTGGGGGGGGGGGGGGGTGGGGGGGGGGGGGGGTGGGGGGGGGGGGGGGTGGGGGGGGGGGGGGGTGGGGGGGGGGGGGGGTGGGGGGGGGGGGGGGTGGGGGGGGGGGGGGGTGGGGGGGGGGGGGGGTGGGGGGGGGGGGGGGTGGGGGGGGGGGGGGGTGGGGGGGGGGGGGGGTGGGGGGGGGGGGGGGTGGGGGGGGGGGGGGGTGGGGGGGGGGGGGGGTGGGGGGGGGGGGGGGTGGGGGGGGGGGGGGGTGGGGGGGGGGGGGGGTGGGGGGGGGGGGGGGTGGGGGGGGGGGGGGGTGGGGGGGGGGGGGGGTGGGGGGGGGGGGGGGTGGGGGGGGGGGGGGGTGGGGGGGGGGGGGGGTGGGGGGGGGGGGGGGTGGGGGGGGGGGGGGGTGGGGGGGGGGGGGGGTGGGGGGGGGGGGGGGTGGGGGGGGGGGGGGGTGGGGGGGGGGGGGGGTGGGGGGGGGGGGGGGTGGGGGGGGGGGGGGGTGGGGGGGGGGGGGGGTGGGGGGGGGGGGGGGTGGGGGGGGGGGGGGGTGGGGGGGGGGGGGGGTGGGGGGGGGGGGGGGTGGGGGGGGGGGGGGGTGGGGGGGGGGGGGGGTGGGGGGGGGGGGGGGTGGGGGGGGGGGGGGGTGGGGGGGGGGGGGGGTGGGGGGGGGGGGGGGTGGGGGGGGGGGGGGGTGGGGGGGGGGGGGGGTGGGGGGGGGGGGGGGTGGGGGGGGGGGGGGGTGGGGGGGGGGGGGGGTGGGGGGGGGGGGGGGTGGGGGGGGGGGGGGGTGGGGGGGGGGGGGGGTGGGGGGGGGGGGGGGTGGGGGGGGGGGGGGGTGGGGGGGGGGGGGGGTGGGGGGGGGGGGGGGTGGGGGGGGGGGGGGGTGGGGGGGGGGGGGGGTGGGGGGGGGGGGGGGTGGGGGGGGGGGGGGGTGGGGGGGGGGGGGGGTGGGGGGGGGGGGGGGTGGGGGGGGGGGGGGGTGGGGGGGGGGGGGGGTGGGGGGGGGGGGGGGTGGGGGGGGGGGGGGGTGGGGGGGGGGGGGGGTGGGGGGGGGGGGGGGTGGGGGGGGGGGGGGGTGGGGGGGGGGGGGGGTGGGGGGGGGGGGGGGTGGGGGGGGGGGGGGGTGGGGGGGGGGGGGGGTGGGGGGGGGGGGGGGTGGGGGGGGGGGGGGGTGGGGGGGGGGGGGGGTGGGGGGGGGGGGGGGTGGGGGGGGGGGGGGGTGGGGGGGGGGGGGGGTGGGGGGGGGGGGGGGTGGGGGGGGGGGGGGGTGGGGGGGGGGGGGGGTGGGGGGGGGGGGGGGTGGGGGGGGGGGGGGGTGGGGGGGGGGGGGGGTGGGGGGGGGGGGGGGTGGGGGGGGGGGGGGGTGGGGGGGGGGGGGGGTGGGGGGGGGGGGGGGTGGGGGGGGGGGGGGGTGGGGGGGGGGGGGGGTGGGGGGGGGGGGGGGTGGGGGGGGGGGGGGGTGGGGGGGGGGGGGGGTGGGGGGGGGGGGGGGTGGGGGGGGGGGGGGGTGGGGGGGGGGGGGGGTGGGGGGGGGGGGGGGTGGGGGGGGGGGGGGGTGGGGGGGGGGGGGGGTGGGGGGGGGGGGGGGTGGGGGGGGGGGGGGGTGGGGGGGGGGGGGGGTGGGGGGGGGGGGGGGTGGGGGGGGGGGGGGGTGGGGGGGGGGGGGGGTGGGGGGGGGGGGGGGTGGGGGGGGGGGGGGGTGGGGGGGGGGGGGGGTGGGGGGGGGGGGGGGTGGGGGGGGGGGGGGGTGGGGGGGGGGGGGGGTGGGGGGGGGGGGGGGTGGGGGGGGGGGGGGGTGGGGGGGGGGGGGGGTGGGGGGGGGGGGGGGTGGGGGGGGGGGGGGGTGGGGGGGGGGGGGGGTGGGGGGGGGGGGGGGTGGGGGGGGGGGGGGGTGGGGGGGGGGGGGGGTGGGGGGGGGGGGGGGTGGGGGGGGGGGGGGGTGGGGGGGGGGGGGGGTGGGGGGGGGGGGGGGTGGGGGGGGGGGGGGGTGGGGGGGGGGGGGGGTGGGGGGGGGGGGGGGTGGGGGGGGGGGGGGGTGGGGGGGGGGGGGGGTGGGGGGGGGGGGGGGTGGGGGGGGGGGGGGGTGGGGGGGGGGGGGGGTGGGGGGGGGGGGGGGTGGGGGGGGGGGGGGGTGGGGGGGGGGGGGGGTGGGGGGGGGGGGGGGTGGGGGGGGGGGGGGGTGGGGGGGGGGGGGGGTGGGGGGGGGGGGGGGTGGGGGGGGGGGGGGGTGGGGGGGGGGGGGGGTGGGGGGGGGGGGGGGTGGGGGGGGGGGGGGGTGGGGGGGGGGGGGGGTGGGGGGGGGGGGGGGTGGGGGGGGGGGGGGGTGGGGGGGGGGGGGGGTGGGGGGGGGGGGGGGTGGGGGGGGGGGGGGGTGGGGGGGGGGGGGGGTGGGGGGGGGGGGGGGTGGGGGGGGGGGGGGGTGGGGGGGGGGGGGGGTGGGGGGGGGGGGGGGTGGGGGGGGGGGGGGGTGGGGGGGGGGGGGGGTGGGGGGGGGGGGGGGTGGGGGGGGGGGGGGGTGGGGGGGGGGGGGGGTGGGGGGGGGGGGGGGTGGGGGGGGGGGGGGGTGGGGGGGGGGGGGGGTGGGGGGGGGGGGGGGTGGGGGGGGGGGGGGGTGGGGGGGGGGGGGGGTGGGGGGGGGGGGGGGTGGGGGGGGGGGGGGGTGGGGGGGGGGGGGGGTGGGGGGGGGGGGGGGTGGGGGGGGGGGGGGGTGGGGGGGGGGGGGGGTGGGGGGGGGGGGGGGTGGGGGGGGGGGGGGGTGGGGGGGGGGGGGGGTGGGGGGGGGGGGGGGTGGGGGGGGGGGGGGGTGGGGGGGGGGGGGGGTGGGGGGGGGGGGGGGTGGGGGGGGGGGGGGGTGGGGGGGGGGGGGGGTGGGGGGGGGGGGGGGTGGGGGGGGGGGGGGGTGGGGGGGGGGGGGGGTGGGGGGGGGGGGGGGTGGGGGGGGGGGGGGGTGGGGGGGGGGGGGGGTGGGGGGGGGGGGGGGTGGGGGGGGGGGGGGGTGGGGGGGGGGGGGGGTGGGGGGGGGGGGGGGTGGGGGGGGGGGGGGGTGGGGGGGGGGGGGGGTGGGGGGGGGGGGGGGTGGGGGGGGGGGGGGGTGGGGGGGGGGGGGGGTGGGGGGGGGGGGGGGTGGGGGGGGGGGGGGGTGGGGGGGGGGGGGGGTGGGGGGGGGGGGGGGTGGGGGGGGGGGGGGGTGGGGGGGGGGGGGGGTGGGGGGGGGGGGGGGTGGGGGGGGGGGGGGGTGGGGGGGGGGGGGGGTGGGGGGGGGGGGGGGTGGGGGGGGGGGGGGGTGGGGGGGGGGGGGGGTGGGGGGGGGGGGGGGTGGGGGGGGGGGGGGGTGGGGGGGGGGGGGGGTGGGGGGGGGGGGGGGTGGGGGGGGGGGGGGGTGGGGGGGGGGGGGGGTGGGGGGGGGGGGGGGTGGGGGGGGGGGGGGGTGGGGGGGGGGGGGGGTGGGGGGGGGGGGGGGTGGGGGGGGGGGGGGGTGGGGGGGGGGGGGGGTGGGGGGGGGGGGGGGTGGGGGGGGGGGGGGGTGGGGGGGGGGGGGGGTGGGGGGGGGGGGGGGTGGGGGGGGGGGGGGGTGGGGGGGGGGGGGGGTGGGGGGGGGGGGGGGTGGGGGGGGGGGGGGGTGGGGGGGGGGGGGGGTGGGGGGGGGGGGGGGTGGGGGGGGGGGGGGGTGGGGGGGGGGGGGGGTGGGGGGGGGGGGGGGTGGGGGGGGGGGGGGGTGGGGGGGGGGGGGGGTGGGGGGGGGGGGGGGTGGGGGGGGGGGGGGGTGGGGGGGGGGGGGGGTGGGGGGGGGGGGGGGTGGGGGGGGGGGGGGGTGGGGGGGGGGGGGGGTGGGGGGGGGGGGGGGTGGGGGGGGGGGGGGGTGGGGGGGGGGGGGGGTGGGGGGGGGGGGGGGTGGGGGGGGGGGGGGGTGGGGGGGGGGGGGGGTGGGGGGGGGGGGGGGTGGGGGGGGGGGGGGGTGGGGGGGGGGGGGGGTGGGGGGGGGGGGGGGTGGGGGGGGGGGGGGGTGGGGGGGGGGGGGGGTGGGGGGGGGGGGGGGTGGGGGGGGGGGGGGGTGGGGGGGGGGGGGGGTGGGGGGGGGGGGGGGTGGGGGGGGGGGGGGGTGGGGGGGGGGGGGGGTGGGGGGGGGGGGGGGTGGGGGGGGGGGGGGGTGGGGGGGGGGGGGGGTGGGGGGGGGGGGGGGTGGGGGGGGGGGGGGGTGGGGGGGGGGGGGGGTGGGGGGGGGGGGGGGTGGGGGGGGGGGGGGGTGGGGGGGGGGGGGGGTGGGGGGGGGGGGGGGTGGGGGGGGGGGGGGGTGGGGGGGGGGGGGGGTGGGGGGGGGGGGGGGTGGGGGGGGGGGGGGGTGGGGGGGGGGGGGGGTGGGGGGGGGGGGGGGTGGGGGGGGGGGGGGGTGGGGGGGGGGGGGGGTGGGGGGGGGGGGGGGTGGGGGGGGGGGGGGGTGGGGGGGGGGGGGGGTGGGGGGGGGGGGGGGTGGGGGGGGGGGGGGGTGGGGGGGGGGGGGGGTGGGGGGGGGGGGGGGTGGGGGGGGGGGGGGGTGGGGGGGGGGGGGGGTGGGGGGGGGGGGGGGTGGGGGGGGGGGGGGGTGGGGGGGGGGGGGGGTGGGGGGGGGGGGGGGTGGGGGGGGGGGGGGGTGGGGGGGGGGGGGGGTGGGGGGGGGGGGGGGTGGGGGGGGGGGGGGGTGGGGGGGGGGGGGGGTGGGGGGGGGGGGGGGTGGGGGGGGGGGGGGGTGGGGGGGGGGGGGGGTGGGGGGGGGGGGGGGTGGGGGGGGGGGGGGGTGGGGGGGGGGGGGGGTGGGGGGGGGGGGGGGTGGGGGGGGGGGGGGGTGGGGGGGGGGGGGGGTGGGGGGGGGGGGGGGTGGGGGGGGGGGGGGGTGGGGGGGGGGGGGGGTGGGGGGGGGGGGGGGTGGGGGGGGGGGGGGGTGGGGGGGGGGGGGGGTGGGGGGGGGGGGGGGTGGGGGGGGGGGGGGGTGGGGGGGGGGGGGGGTGGGGGGGGGGGGGGGTGGGGGGGGGGGGGGGTGGGGGGGGGGGGGGGTGGGGGGGGGGGGGGGTGGGGGGGGGGGGGGGTGGGGGGGGGGGGGGGTGGGGGGGGGGGGGGGTGGGGGGGGGGGGGGGTGGGGGGGGGGGGGGGTGGGGGGGGGGGGGGGTGGGGGGGGGGGGGGGTGGGGGGGGGGGGGGGTGGGGGGGGGGGGGGGTGGGGGGGGGGGGGGGTGGGGGGGGGGGGGGGTGGGGGGGGGGGGGGGTGGGGGGGGGGGGGGGTGGGGGGGGGGGGGGGTGGGGGGGGGGGGGGGTGGGGGGGGGGGGGGGTGGGGGGGGGGGGGGGTGGGGGGGGGGGGGGGTGGGGGGGGGGGGGGGTGGGGGGGGGGGGGGGTGGGGGGGGGGGGGGGTGGGGGGGGGGGGGGGTGGGGGGGGGGGGGGGTGGGGGGGGGGGGGGGTGGGGGGGGGGGGGGGTGGGGGGGGGGGGGGGTGGGGGGGGGGGGGGGTGGGGGGGGGGGGGGGTGGGGGGGGGGGGGGGTGGGGGGGGGGGGGGGTGGGGGGGGGGGGGGGTGGGGGGGGGGGGGGGTGGGGGGGGGGGGGGGTGGGGGGGGGGGGGGGTGGGGGGGGGGGGGGGTGGGGGGGGGGGGGGGTGGGGGGGGGGGGGGGTGGGGGGGGGGGGGGGTGGGGGGGGGGGGGGGTGGGGGGGGGGGGGGGTGGGGGGGGGGGGGGGTGGGGGGGGGGGGGGGTGGGGGGGGGGGGGGGTGGGGGGGGGGGGGGGTGGGGGGGGGGGGGGGTGGGGGGGGGGGGGGGTGGGGGGGGGGGGGGGTGGGGGGGGGGGGGGGTGGGGGGGGGGGGGGGTGGGGGGGGGGGGGGGTGGGGGGGGGGGGGGGTGGGGGGGGGGGGGGGTGGGGGGGGGGGGGGGTGGGGGGGGGGGGGGGTGGGGGGGGGGGGGGGTGGGGGGGGGGGGGGGTGGGGGGGGGGGGGGGTGGGGGGGGGGGGGGGTGGGGGGGGGGGGGGGTGGGGGGGGGGGGGGGTGGGGGGGGGGGGGGGTGGGGGGGGGGGGGGGTGGGGGGGGGGGGGGGTGGGGGGGGGGGGGGGTGGGGGGGGGGGGGGGTGGGGGGGGGGGGGGGTGGGGGGGGGGGGGGGTGGGGGGGGGGGGGGGTGGGGGGGGGGGGGGGTGGGGGGGGGGGGGGGTGGGGGGGGGGGGGGGTGGGGGGGGGGGGGGGTGGGGGGGGGGGGGGGTGGGGGGGGGGGGGGGTGGGGGGGGGGGGGGGTGGGGGGGGGGGGGGGTGGGGGGGGGGGGGGGTGGGGGGGGGGGGGGGTGGGGGGGGGGGGGGGTGGGGGGGGGGGGGGGTGGGGGGGGGGGGGGGTGGGGGGGGGGGGGGGTGGGGGGGGGGGGGGGTGGGGGGGGGGGGGGGTGGGGGGGGGGGGGGGTGGGGGGGGGGGGGGGTGGGGGGGGGGGGGGGTGGGGGGGGGGGGGGGTGGGGGGGGGGGGGGGTGGGGGGGGGGGGGGGTGGGGGGGGGGGGGGGTGGGGGGGGGGGGGGGTGGGGGGGGGGGGGGGTGGGGGGGGGGGGGGGTGGGGGGGGGGGGGGGTGGGGGGGGGGGGGGGTGGGGGGGGGGGGGGGTGGGGGGGGGGGGGGGTGGGGGGGGGGGGGGGTGGGGGGGGGGGGGGGTGGGGGGGGGGGGGGGTGGGGGGGGGGGGGGGTGGGGGGGGGGGGGGGTGGGGGGGGGGGGGGGTGGGGGGGGGGGGGGGTGGGGGGGGGGGGGGGTGGGGGGGGGGGGGGGTGGGGGGGGGGGGGGGTGGGGGGGGGGGGGGGTGGGGGGGGGGGGGGGTGGGGGGGGGGGGGGGTGGGGGGGGGGGGGGGTGGGGGGGGGGGGGGGTGGGGGGGGGGGGGGGTGGGGGGGGGGGGGGGTGGGGGGGGGGGGGGGTGGGGGGGGGGGGGGGTGGGGGGGGGGGGGGGTGGGGGGGGGGGGGGGTGGGGGGGGGGGGGGGTGGGGGGGGGGGGGGGTGGGGGGGGGGGGGGGTGGGGGGGGGGGGGGGTGGGGGGGGGGGGGGGTGGGGGGGGGGGGGGGTGGGGGGGGGGGGGGGTGGGGGGGGGGGGGGGTGGGGGGGGGGGGGGGTGGGGGGGGGGGGGGGTGGGGGGGGGGGGGGGTGGGGGGGGGGGGGGGTGGGGGGGGGGGGGGGTGGGGGGGGGGGGGGGTGGGGGGGGGGGGGGGTGGGGGGGGGGGGGGGTGGGGGGGGGGGGGGGTGGGGGGGGGGGGGGGTGGGGGGGGGGGGGGGTGGGGGGGGGGGGGGGTGGGGGGGGGGGGGGGTGGGGGGGGGGGGGGGTGGGGGGGGGGGGGGGTGGGGGGGGGGGGGGGTGGGGGGGGGGGGGGGTGGGGGGGGGGGGGGGTGGGGGGGGGGGGGGGTGGGGGGGGGGGGGGGTGGGGGGGGGGGGGGGTGGGGGGGGGGGGGGGTGGGGGGGGGGGGGGGTGGGGGGGGGGGGGGGTGGGGGGGGGGGGGGGTGGGGGGGGGGGGGGGTGGGGGGGGGGGGGGGTGGGGGGGGGGGGGGGTGGGGGGGGGGGGGGGTGGGGGGGGGGGGGGGTGGGGGGGGGGGGGGGTGGGGGGGGGGGGGGGTGGGGGGGGGGGGGGGTGGGGGGGGGGGGGGGTGGGGGGGGGGGGGGGTGGGGGGGGGGGGGGGTGGGGGGGGGGGGGGGTGGGGGGGGGGGGGGGTGGGGGGGGGGGGGGGTGGGGGGGGGGGGGGGTGGGGGGGGGGGGGGGTGGGGGGGGGGGGGGGTGGGGGGGGGGGGGGGTGGGGGGGGGGGGGGGTGGGGGGGGGGGGGGGTGGGGGGGGGGGGGGGTGGGGGGGGGGGGGGGTGGGGGGGGGGGGGGGTGGGGGGGGGGGGGGGTGGGGGGGGGGGGGGGTGGGGGGGGGGGGGGGTGGGGGGGGGGGGGGGTGGGGGGGGGGGGGGGTGGGGGGGGGGGGGGGTGGGGGGGGGGGGGGGTGGGGGGGGGGGGGGGTGGGGGGGGGGGGGGGTGGGGGGGGGGGGGGGTGGGGGGGGGGGGGGGTGGGGGGGGGGGGGGGTGGGGGGGGGGGGGGGTGGGGGGGGGGGGGGGTGGGGGGGGGGGGGGGTGGGGGGGGGGGGGGGTGGGGGGGGGGGGGGGTGGGGGGGGGGGGGGGTGGGGGGGGGGGGGGGTGGGGGGGGGGGGGGGTGGGGGGGGGGGGGGGTGGGGGGGGGGGGGGGTGGGGGGGGGGGGGGGTGGGGGGGGGGGGGGGTGGGGGGGGGGGGGGGTGGGGGGGGGGGGGGGTGGGGGGGGGGGGGGGTGGGGGGGGGGGGGGGTGGGGGGGGGGGGGGGTGGGGGGGGGGGGGGGTGGGGGG